>NW_027098316.1:0-22036 GCF_019320115.1 Miscanthus floridulus
ACCTTGGCTTCCTGCGTACTCCCTCCGTCATAAAATATCTGTCGCTTTCGCTTCCCGAGAAACAACTTTGATAAAATATATATTAAAAATATTAATATTTATGGTACATAATTAGTATCATTGGAAAGATCTTTGAATCTAGTTTTTAATAAATTTATTTGGAGATACAAAAGTTGTACGTATTTTCTACAAATTGAGTCTAACTTGTGACACGGAAATCAGAAACGACAGATAATATGGGACAGAGGGAGTATAGTATTGATCGCAACACTTGGCACTGATCGAATGGTCAGGTTAATTGAGATTCTTTAGAAAATAGATTTGTGATGAGATACAGTAGGGATACAAATACTTCTCAACTAGCCTCCATTTTTAAGAAGACACATTTTTAAAGTGCTCAACTAGAATCTTCCCTGTTGTCGATCGCTGACATCAAATTGATCCATACACACACAATTCATCAAGCCTTCATTTGGTAGTAGATTCGTTGTAAAAGAATATTCATATTTGAGCTGCTCTTTCAAAAAAAAATTATATTTGAGCTGGTTAATCCGGAAAAAAATACGAAATGTTGCTCTCATCCTACTTGCCAGCTAATATTTCCATCTCGAGCCATGTCGCTGTAGCTGCTGAAATACTAATATAGATGGTAGATTCAGCTAAAAAGGGACAGCACAGGTTGTAGTTGTACTCCGTATATTAGTAAGATGCAAAGTCAGCGCCCGCTACATAGCCAAGTATCTAGCTTGTGTGACATGACCTTCTCCATTTTATGACATGCTGATGCATCCTTAACGGTGACAAACTTTCACCTCTCGAATATTTTTTGCTCGGTGCTACAGTCACCTGCATCATCCTCTGTATCCGGTAAGTAAATCCAGCAGCTGGATCAGTATTATACAATCTGGCTATCTGGTAACCAGTATTCAACATGGTTGAGGTGTCCAAGGTGCTGTTCCTCGTTGGTGATAGAGATGCACGGTGATCCCGATGCGTCTTACTTGTGGAACCCGTGGGCAATTAGCAGACCTGATCAATGGAGCATGGAAGCGTACATAATTTCACTGTTGTCGTGTTTGGGTTTTTTTTTGCAAGTTGGCATGGATACTCCGTCAGACTAAAAGGGCTGGCTTTGTGACAGGAGTAATGGCTCAAGACTGGATCGCCGCTGCACCGCATCAGTGCTGATATTTGTTAGCCGAGAAAGGGAGGGACCTTGATAGCGAGTCTCAGCTGCTGCAGTCTTTTCTGTTCCCTGAAAACGTCAATGCTGAAGCGCTTCGTAGATAGATTTTCAGGCTTAATCATTGATGGAAGCAGTCGAGCAGTACATGCTCCTGCTGACGTATATATATATTTTTAGGAAGTCCTGGTGATGTAGATTGCAACGGTAAACTTGAGCACTTTTTTTTTTTGAGAGGAAACTGGAGCACCTTGGAATGGGCTTGCGACAAGTGAAGGCCCATCTTAAAACCATGTTCAGGGTTCTGGATCTGTAGGTCCAGCAAAGGCCCATATTGTGGTCCCCGATCTGTAGGCTCTGCGTGCCCCCACCTTCCACAAAAAGGAGTTCGGCTACAGGCCTACTATAGCCCATCCGCTACATTTCTCATTTGCTGCCAAGGTTACCGTGTCCGTCTTTGGTAGTAGTACCTTGACTCACACGTATAGGACGTTAGGAGGAGTATTATGGCTTTATTTGGCAAGGTCTTTTGCCCCGTTTGCTTGGCTGATAAGCCATGACTGAAAGTACTATTGGCTGATTTGTTGTGAAAGAAAAATACCGTTCGTTGGCTGAAAAAGTACGGCTTATAAACTAAGCGAACAGGGCTAGTTATTTCTCCATCAATTTAATCAAAAGCTCTACCGATATAAGAGAATGGCTTTTGAAGCCAAAACCAAAGCAAAAGTAGTGAAGCTGAAGTTATGTTTTGGTCAGAAGCCTAATAAACCCCCAAAAATGTGACTTCACTGTTTTCAGAGAAGCTCAAGTCCTGTCAGAGTCCTTACGTCATCATGTCAAAAACTCGAAATGTTATACATCTCCGGACGTGTATATCGTCTCCATCCACTGGCATACGCCTTTTTCTCCGTCTTCGGACGTTGTCAGCGTTCTTGTTTGTTATCTAGCTGCTATTAGTTGGTTCCGAGTTCAGATAGCTAGTGAGGTATTTTCTCAATCTCAAAATAAGTGTACATCACGTTTTCGAGGAGTGAACTTTTTTTTAGGTTGACCAAATACATACAAATAAGTATTAATATTTATTGTGTGTATAATAAGTATTATTAGATTGAGCGTGGAATTACTCTCATAATAAATTCATTTTGAGATGATACAAATGTTAACACTATTTACCTAGTTAAATTTATAGAGTTTTGAAATACAAATGTTATCACTATTTTCTGTTACTTATTTTGGGACATAAGAAGTATTTATTAACTAGTTGTTCAGCTAATAATTAAGTTACTTATTAGCTAGGTCCTTTAGATCTATTCTTACATAATTTTTAGCGACTCCTCCCTCGATTTTAAATTATAAAATGTTTTAACTTTTTTTTAGATACATCATTTTTACTATGTATCTAAATATAGTGTATATATAAGTGTATAACAAAACTTGTGCATCTAAAAAGACCAAAACATCTTACTTCCTCCGTTCCCAAAAATAAATTAAATTTCCTAAAACCTGTGCCAGTCAAATTATCTTAAGTTTGACTAACTTGACAGGAAAGAGTAGTAACATATATACCATAAAATAGGCATATTATGAAAATATATTCTATGATCTATGTAATGATACTAATTTGATGTTATAAATCTTGACTAGTTTTTCTATAAATTCAATCAGAGTTTAAAAAGTTTGATTTAAGATAACTATAGGAATCTATTTATTTAGAGACGGAGGGAGTAGAATTTAAAATCGATGGAGTAACTATTAGTTATTAGCTACTCCGTATTAGATATGTATCTCTCATAGCTAAAAAAGACTAAAGAGCGAGACGAAATTTTGCCTCACCTTCCTCTGCCGGCCCGTGCGATCCCATGTCCGCGAAGGAAAGCTGCCGGTCGCGTGCCATCCAAAAAAACGCGAAGGAAAGCACGCCTGTGCCATCACGCCAATCACGCTCCCACGTCCGACCCTCAACCCGGTAACAGTCCAATCCCACGCTCACCCCTCGCCGCCAATCACGCTTCGCGTCGTCCCTCACGAAAGTCCCACGAACACCACGCGCCGCCAGTCACGCGACGACGCTGGCCACGATCCTCTCACCCACCAAATCCTCGACCGCTGAGCGGCCGCGGTCACCGCCATCATGGCCAGCGCCGCTCCGGCGCCAAGGACGCCGAGCTGTCGTCGGTCTGCCCACCCTGTGATCCCACGATGCCTCACCTCGCTCGCTCGCAACCTTGAAATCGCGACATCACATCGCGACAGGGCAATGGTCCAGCGCTACCCCACGCCCAGGTCTCCGCCGCCAGCTAGGCGCTCGTCGTTGGTCTCCATCACATCGCGCTCCGGCAGCAGCTCATCCAAGCGACACACCCAGGCCGAGGCGGCTACTCCCTCCCCTCACCGACGCCTCGATCTTGGGGTCCGGTGCCCTGATCCGGCAGACATGCGTCCTAGGCGAGGCGAAAGCCAAACAACAGAACCAGGGTATATGTTGTCTCTCCCCGCCTCCACTCTTTTTGATTTCACCATACTGATTTGGTTCGTATCTAAGGTTCCAGCCGTAATGGTTGTTGCTGCTGGAGTGCTGCTCCCATCCTCTTGCCGAAGTGGTAAGTGAGTGACGATTAATCAGCCGTAATGATTTGGACAATGATCTCTGTGCAAGGAGGGCCTTTTCCTGTTGTGAGATTGTCATTCGATTAATTTGTTGCTCAATTAAATTAGTTTCACTCAAGGGGATCAAAAAAGGCAGAGGCATCACTACCAGCTACTACACACAAAAAAATCCGACAGAAGGAACACCACATGAAAATTCCTACAGAAGGAACACCGTATGCACGGTGAGTTTCCTGATCTGCTCCATAACATTCAGGTCTTGCCATACCAGAGAATGGTCTCATGTTTTAGGTGATTTGGATTATGAGGAGTTTCTATAAATGTGGCTTGGCATGGGTAACCAGAAACTGAATGCATCCAGGATGACGAGCCGTGCGCCGCGTACTTTACTTGAGTTATTCAGATTCTGTTCAATTGAGTGAAGAGCTGGTTGCATCATCTATTTATCGACACCAATTTAGTGTGATCACCTTATAGTACACTTGAATAGACCGGTTGGCTTTCTTTAGTAACTTTTGATGCTCAGATATCCCTGGAATTGTGTGCTTAGTTTCTTTCGACCTTAGGTTGTTGCAAATTACTTAGTTCTGAAAATTTGGTTGATAATTGTTCTGCACAGATGATTGGAGAAGTGGCCAAAGAACGCAACTTTTCTAAGGCTTGCTGGCGAAGGAGATTGGAATCATCAGTTTCAGGTTATTGCTTTACTCAGGAAACTGAATGCATCCAGGATGACGAGCCGTGTGCCGCCTACTTTACTTGAGTTATTCAGATTCTGTTCAATTGAGTGAAGAGTTGGTTGCATCATCTATTTGTCGGCACCAATTTAGTGTGATCACCTTATAGTACACTTGAATAGACCGGTTGGCTTTCTTTAGTAACTTTTGATACTCGGATATCCCTGGAATTGTGTTCTTAGTTTCTTTCTGACCTTAGGTTATTGCAAATTACTTAGTTCTGAAAATTTGGTTGGTAATTGTTCTGCAGAGATGGTTGGAGAAGTGGCCAAAGAAGGCAACTTTTCTAAGGCTTGCTGGCGAAGGAGATTGGAATCATCAGTTTCAGGCTGTAGCTTTACTCAGGATTTCTCCTTTTCTATATATAGGTTTTAACTATTCTTCTATGGCTATGAGTGTCAAATATTGCCTATACAATAGCTGGTTCCTTGTCATTGTTTTATTTTCTATGATTTGGCAATGCAGAGATCATAAGAAGCATAGATAAAAAGCAGCTTGAGCTCGTGCTAGATTTTTCAGTAGTACAGAGGAGCACATAACCTTATTAGTTAGTGCCTGCAACCTTGCAGTATTATTCTGCTACTTTTTATGATTAGTTTGTTCAGTCCAAAGTACAAGTCTCTGATCGTTATGCTATTGGTGTGCTATAGCTCTCCTTTTTGATAGCTCATGTGCTATACTGACTATGAAGCGCTTTCGCTCTAAACTGGTGGTGTCAGTTCCTATTTTTCCAATACATGCACTTATCTTGGCCTGCTATAATTCTACGGGCTACTATTTTCTTATAGAATATATTTTCCAGCTAACTTTTGAAATTGCTCTTGACTGCACCTTTGAGTTATTGAATATAGTTCATCAATTGTACATTTGGCAGCCCTTCCTTCATGCTACAAAAAGGCCACATGGAAGGTCTTGGATGGTTTTTTTACTTACCTACTGCTATCAGCCTAGAAAGCTTCATTGTCATTTTTCAAAAAAGCCACATGGAAGGTATTGGATTTTTTTACTTACCCACTACTACGTTGTAGCGCTTCTTGGCTGGATTGGATGAAAATATTGACAAAATAATGGATCCATACACTAAGGCTGCAACACCTCCAGAAACCATTACAAGCTCTGGTGTTTCTACGCCTGTTTCAGTTACCACATCAACCACCCTTGTGCTGCAAGGAGCACAGCTTTGAGACCTGTGAGGATGTCTGCTGGCTCCCATCAGAAATACAGCAGGCTGCCAAAAAAGGGTGACCCTGAATTTTCATCTCCAATGTCCTTAGAGCAAGTAGTGGAGGTCTTTGAGAATTGGGATGTATATCCTGAGATTGACCAGTGGTGAGATAGTCTTAGGCATTGGTTTTCTTCAGTTGTGATGAACCCACTTGTCCAAAAAATCAAAACAAGCCATACTCAGGTGCACATTTTTGGGATTCCTTTTACACGACCCTATATCCCTACGCCATTTTTATTGGTTATCTTTCTTTTAAGTATCTCTTTCATGTGCACTCAGTTTTAGGTTAAGCAAACAGCAGCCAACGTTGGGGCTTCAGTTACTGTTAGCCAAGTTGGAAGCCATCCGCCAAGCACAACAGCACCAGTTACCTTGTATCCTCTTGGTGGGATAAAAGATTTGCAACCAACTTCGCAGTGGATGAGGATGGGATCCTTATCAATTGCGCTTTGCAGCTTTGTGCTTTAGAACAGTAAATGTTATGCTCTGGATCCTTGAAGTTCTGAATTTGTTATTACACAACCTGGAATAGAACATGTATCGTAGTATTTTATAGTTACAGACTACCTGAAATAGAACATGCATCTTAGTACATGGAAGAAATCAATTTTGAACAGAGGCAAGGTCTGGTTTGGTGTCTTATTTGAGAATACAATTGACATGTCTTGATCTATCTGATATATTTGCTTTATAGGTTGCGCTCTCAACCATAACTATCGCCCTGTTCGTTTGGGCTGGTTTGGCTTATAAGCCATGGCTGAAAATACTGTTGGCTGGTTTGGTGTGAGAGAAAAATACTGTTCGTTGGCTGATAAGCCATGACTTATAAGCCAAATACGACCAAGCGAACAGGCTGTATATCAACATCAAGACTTAGTATACTACCTGGAACTAATGCACAAATCAACGAAGGCACTTTGTGATTTGAAATTAGTTTTGCTCATGGATGTACTACATAGGTATGGCATATTTGGAATGACTGTACCATGTTATTGTAAATGTTATATGCTAACTTTTTCATGAGTACCGTGTTATTTACGGTTTGTATTAAGATGCTTTAGGAGAAGAACTCTACTAACGTGGCTATTTGGAGAATATTTGTTTAATATTTAGGTGTGAGAATTTTAATATGTATCCTGCTGAATCTTCTAGCTTGAGTTCTAGAATCTTATGGGAGATGTCATCTTAAGAACAATGTTAAGTAGGTTTGACCACCTTATTCGTGAATGTATTTATTGATGCACGAAAGAAATGGATATCGGAGATTTTTTTCCGTTGATATAAAACATTATCTTAGCCACATCACGAAAAGGTCTATACAACAGAGTTTGTGAGCCTGCGATGCCATACTTTCCGTGACTGTGTTAATTTCACAAACTTTGTCTTTGGATTAAATATCACTTTAACGTTGGTATTTAATTTTATAGTATTGCCACAGTATTGTTATCTTATCGTGCGATCCGTGTGTTTTTAGTATAAAAGTTTAACTCTAGGCTGGTGACGTCCATGGAGCTGCGACTGCCGACCGGAATACTGCATCGGAGCGCGCAGTTGCAAAGGCAAGGATTCATAGGTGGGATGCTACTAGGCAAAAGAACTTTTGTTTGTTTTTTCAGTGTTCTAACTTCTAATGGGTCTTCTGGGCTTTCCTTTTTTTATAGGATTAATTCCACTTTTGGCCCCTTAACTATTGTGTTGGTCTAATTTTAACCCTCAACTATAAAACCGTCTAGTAATGGTATCCTAAACTGTCAAAACCGTTCACTTTTAGCACCTGGGCGGGAGCCAGACTGTTTTGACCGGCGTTGAGCGGTTTTGACATGTGGGGCCCGCGCGTCACCCACTCATTCCCTCCCTCTCCTTCCTCCAGCTCCAGGAGCCGACGTACACCACGCGGGCCTCCACGGCCACCGCGATGGCTATCACGGCGCTGTCGCCCTCCCGCAGCACGCGCTCCATGGTGTACCACGTGTCCCCGTCCCGGCGGCCCTTTTGTTCTTCCCCTGCTTCGTCCCGCGCCGCCACACCTTGACCGTGTCGTCGAAGGCCATGGCGGCGACAGCGTTAACGGCGTCGATGTGGGCGTACACGGACTCGAGGCACTTGGAGTCGGACACCCGCCACACCTTGAAGGTGCGGTCCCAGGAGGCGGAGTAGATGAGCCCCGCCGCGGCATCCAGGCTGAGCGACGACACGGCATCGAAGTGCCGCATCCAGAGGCCGCTGTGGCGCTGCCGCGTCTGCACGTACTGCGACGGGCGGAGGGAGCTCCACAGCACATCCCGGAACCACGGGCAGCGACCCCACGCACACCTTCCTCATCCGCCGCGCTCCGCCACACGCGCACCTTCCCGTCCTGGTGCCCCGTGTAGATGCGGCCGTCGGCGGCCACCACGATGGCCTTCACCAGGCCGCTGCCGGAGCGGAACCCGCCCAACTCACGGCGGTCCCGCCACGCGCGCACGTTCCGCGAGTCCGTGCCCGTGTACAGTAGGTCCCCCGCCGCTGCCAGCGAGTAGATGTGTCCGCCGTCCTCCTTGACGAGCGAGCCGAGGAGCCCCGTCCGTTGCTTGGTCGTCGCATCCTCTACGGCGCCACCGCGGGGGCTGGCGCCGAGACCCGGGAGCTGCATCCACGGGGACGAGGCGTACGGCGACGCCGCAGTGCTCGCGCTCGTGGTGGAACACGACGTGTCGCCGCCGTAGTAGTCGTCGTCCGGCCGCAGGAACTGGAGCAGCTTCTTGTGGTTGCCCGTGGCGCGCGCGCGGTTCAGCAGCTAGCTAGCTAATCGTCCGATCGAGTTGCAGGAGTTGGACGGGAGCAGGAATGACGGCACGTCGGCGACGGACATCTCGGGCAGGCCCGGCAGCGTGAACCGCGCGTCCAGGTCGTCCTTGGGCGGGAACTCCACCAAGCCACGCACGACACGGGCCTGCCGGCGCCCGCCTGCCGCCCGAGAAGCCTCGCGAACGCCGACAGGCCGTCCTTGGCGAGTTGTCGCATGAGGTCGTCCAGGTCGGGGCTGGGGTCCTCGTCGTCCATGAACTCGAACCGGACGCGGCCCCGGCCCACCGGCACGCCGTCGCCGCCGGCCGACACGCCCGCGGACGTGGCCAGCTTCGCGCCCACGCTGGAGAGCGAGGAGAAGGTCACCAGGAGGCCCTTGGCCGTGGCCATGGCCGGCTTCCTCTTCCCTGCCACGGTGGCCGTGGCCGTGGCCGCTTCCTCTCCCATGGATCGGATTCGGATCTCTGCCACGTCTTCGTGGCCAATCCCGCCCGGGAGGAGGCTCGCCGGCGGCGAGGTCCGGCCACGAGTGGCGCATGGCCAGCGCGAGCACCAGTGAGTACGACGGCGTGGAGTGGCTGGACGCGTAGGCGCCGCGCTCCGTGGTGTACGCGTCGGTGGGCAGCGTGGTGCTGCTCAACGTGGAGGAGGTGGGCGAGATGGCGCACGGGCTCGCCTCCATGGGAATGAACTTTGCTGAGCTGGAGGAAGGAGAGGGAGGGAATGAGTGGGTGACGCGCGGGCCCTATATGTCAAAACCGCTCAACGATAGGTCAAAACAGCATTGTCCCCGTCTAAGTGCTAAAAGTGAACGGTTTTGACAGTTGGGATACCGGTACTAGACAGTATTATAGTTAGGGGTTAAAATTAGACCAACACAATAGTTGAGAGGCCAAAAGTGGACGTAATCCTTTTTTTTATCATGGTCTTCTGGGCTTTCTAACAATGAAAGTTTTGGTCAGGTAACAGGCCCACCTGGAAGCTGGAATACCCTCCGGCTCTCTGATGCTATCTATGGCTTCTGTCTGCCATTTCGGCTCAGCGTTGTCCTGCACCTGCACCAACAACACTCCACCCGCCATGCTGCGTACGAGGAACGTCGGAAGTCACCAAGGCGTGACACGGTCAAGTCGCGAGGACCATCGCTTTCCGCTGGACGGAACAGGGGACTTGCCCGATCAGCAAGGATAGCATCGTCGTCGTCGTCATCCACTTCGTTCAATTCCTCTTCATTCACACACCCCAACGCCGGGGGCGTAGGCGCAGGCGCGTAGCCACTGAAATCGAAAGCGAGGAGGACCGAGGAGGATAGGAGGAAAGGGGAAGCGCAATACGAAAAGCAACCTGTGAGTGACGACCATCGTTAACCTCAAAGCAGGCATCAGTGACCACTAGTGAGCGACGCTGGCACCCACAGGTGTCACAACACTAAAGACAGGGCTGCCTTTAGCCCATAGATCAGTTAATTAACCGGCAAACTGACGGTCAAGGAACGAAAGCATCCAATCAAGAACATCATCTCTTCTGTACTAGTAATATCAATATATTACATTACATTAGTCGTATAGTGTATGAATTACTAGCTATCAACTGAGGAGTCTGTTATCAAAAAAAAAAAAAAAAGGAGCCAACCATCAGATTCTGTTAACTCACAACTGAAAGAGAGAACTAATGGCTACCACACAAATCCTTGCTAGCTAAATCATGTTCGTCGCACGCAGAGGTTTACAGATCACATCAACACAGGAATTCGATCGAGGCGTCAGACAAAAAGAAGAGACAAATCAGAACAAGAAGATGCGTGCATGTGGGCTCGACGCGTGGGGCTAAAATATGGTCGTTTAGGAGGGATCGAAGTTGTAGTGCTTGTCGACGCCGACGACGACGTCCCAGGTGCAGCTGAGGCCCTTGGGGAAGACGACGAGGTCGCCGGCGCCGAACTCCACGCACTCGCGGGAGCCCTTCACGGCGGCCCTCACCCTGCCCTTCACGAGGTAGCACGTCAGCGCCGCGTCGAACTTGAGCGGGAACCTCCCCGGCGGACAGCCCCATCTTCGCGATGGTGAAGGATCGATCGATCAGATCTCAGAGGCAAAAACTTAGAGGTACAGAACGAACGAACGAACGAACATGTCACATACGTAGTTAAAAGATCAACGAGAGAGAAGGGAAGAAAGCTTTGAATTATTACTTGGGCCAGGACTTGACGCCGAGTTGAAGCAAGCGCGCCTCCGGCGGGTTCTTCTCGACGGTGATGGAGAGACCGGGAGGCCTTGCTGCCTCCATGGTGTCTGGGCTTGTTGAAGCCGTCCCCATGAACAACACCTCTTTGACTACAAAGATATAGTAGTGGTATAGGAGCGGAAGGCCAGTTTGAAGGACCGGAAATAGCGACCAGAGGAGGGTGAATGGGAGCCTCAAATTTCTTTTGAAATCTTCGATCACTGTCCCAATATTAATTCCCAAAAAGCATACACGAAAGACTTGATGACCACGACCCTAGAGAAGGGTGGATGCTCCCACAGAACACAGCGGGTCACTACAGAGCAAATGGAACACAGATCGAAGCCTAAACGAGCAAACTCCAAAAAGAAGACAGCACTGCTCCTGCAAATATCGGACACGTCCGGTATTATATCGGACACGTCCGGTATTTTCGGTCACGTCCGGTATCATCTCGGACACGTCCGGTATTTTCAGCAGCAAGCTGACCAAAAGAGAAAAATCCAAAACCCCATCAAATGGTGTCCAAAAATCATGAAATTTTAACCATAGCTCTTTAGACACCAAGGAAAGGTCTCCACCAAATTTCAGCTCAAAACTCCAAAGTGAGAAATATCGGACACGTCCTAGATCATATCGGACACGTCCGGTATGAACGAGCAGTTTCTCGGGAAAAATCAAATCAAGCCATAACTTGATCAAATCAACTCCAAATGACTTGAAACTTTGCACAAGGGTTCACAAGCGAGTAGAAAGACAACCTCTAAAGGATCATGGCCCGAAACAAACTCTAATTCCGTGAATCGAAGGAATTGAAGAATCCCCAAAAAATAGGTCAAGAACTTAAATTGCTCGGATCTACGATCTCGTGAGGAATTAGTGGATTTCCTTCGGTGGAAAGCTTCTACTTATGTCATTGATCGATCCAAGGCAACAAGAACGAACCAAAACCATCCCAAAACGAAGAAACGAGAGGGGAAACAAGAGGGGACAAAAGGAGCTCGTGAAGAACACCAAAATCACATCAAGAACACAACTAAATCATGAATTTCGGAGGGCATACGGTGGTTACGGCCACCGATTCCTTCAAAACCAAGTCATAATTTGAGTTGTGGACCTCTCTCATATATGGAAGCAAACTAGAGGAAGAAACCCTAAAGGAGAAAATGAAAACTGGAGGAGGTGAGGGAGATGGGGGCTCCCTCATCCTATTTAACAGGGCTATTACACATTTCCAGTTTTGCCCCTGGATACAAATGAGTTGAACCGCTAAGCCCAAGGACGTTGTTGTCCAACCCAGTGTAATCTTGATCCGACGGCCACCGCGCCTTCTCATCGGTAGCTTCGCCTCGACGCGAACTCCCCGATGCCGTCACGTGCCGTCCGTCCCTCCTCAGAACCTCCGCCCAGGTTTTGAGGCCCAAACCATCAAACCGTCCGCGAGTAGCGTACTCCATACGCGTCCCCCGCCATCCGACGCGTGTCACCGCCGTCCTCGACCGGCCGGCCCGCCAAGTCCTCCTGAGCCTCGCTCGACTCACGCGTCCGCCGTCTTGACTCGGTCAACACCGTCACTCTATGTCTTCTTGCACTTGTCGATGTCCCAAGTGTTAGCCACCGCGGCTAGTCACCCGGCCTCTGGGTCCCTCGGTCCAAGCCTCACTTCCATCCTTCACCGCTCCCGGTCTGTCGGCACGGCACGTCCTCCTTGACCTTCACCTCGCCGTCGACCACCATATCCGAGCTCCACACCTGCACAACACAAGCCAAAAGACATGTCACGCACATAGCTTTTGCCATGATAGGGTTATTCACCACTCAACCTACTTCGTGGATCACATTGACAATCACTCATCACAAAACGAACACACAAGGGTACTTATCAACCTTGTGTTCGCAATCTCCCCCTTGATGAGTGCATTATCAACATCAATACACGAACAGCTTGAGCAAAAGAAAAAGAAGAAGAAGAGAAAAGAAAGAACTCACCCAAATGACCAAAAGCCAAAGAAAAGCTAAGAAACGGGTCATTTGAAAATGAGCAAAACTTGGTCCCCAAAGACATGGGCAACGGCTCGACGCAACCAAGTGAAACAAAGCTAGCCCTCAAGAAGAGGCAACGGGCTCAACACCACTAGCAAAGCTCGAAAAACCGAAAAACTGCTAGACCCTCCAAAAGAGGCAAAGGCTCAACGCATCTAGCAAAACACCTCAAATGCAACTCCCCCTGAACAAGTGCAATCTCTCTCAAATGAATGCATATCTCTCAACTTTAAGTGAAATTGGAAGTTTCTTCCCCTTGTGTCATTGTGAGTGTGGAAAACTTCTCCCCCTTGTTGACACATGCACTTATCAAGCTAGAGCCCAAAGATTGCATCTCCCCCTCAAATCATACTTTGAATGCAGAAATGCACGAATGCAGAAGCTTCAAGATTATAGTAAGTAGATTGAAAAGATGCTCTAATTGATGCTGTCATGTATATATAGCAACACATATAAGTGCTAGCAAATGTTCAAAGTGACCAAATGAGACGAAATATGGCATTTAAGCAATTTTGATCAAGTTTGAGCAATTTTAAAAGAGGGTTCACCACCAAAGGAGCACATAGCAAAAGTAGACAGGAGATCGACCTTGTGCTACACATGTATGCAAAGTGAACTACCCCAAACAAAGTTCACACATCATGTCATGAGACAAACTTGTGGTTTGATCAAATTTTAGACACCAATTGAAATTTATCGGAGTTATGCAGCTTATTACCAAAGTTTGTCAGACAAGTGTGTGCGGGAGGTTATCTATGCCATCAAAACCTGACTTAGCGACCATGTCAAGCCTATGCCAAAGGCAATCAGAAGCTTAAGACAATGATCTCGGTATCTATTACAGAGCTCAAGTTCACCAATAAGTGCAAGTTGGAGCTGTCTCGATACCCTGACATAGGATAGTACAGACCCATCCTGATCTTTTCAAATCACTTAGTTTGATTTTCAAGTTTTAGCACAAATTCAAGTTTCTCAAGCAAGTGTGTAACTCAAGGTATGAGCCGTAGCAACTAAGCATATATATGAAGCAAGAAAAAGATCTCGACACATTCTACACATGCTAGTGCCATAAGTAGTGGTGAACACATTTCATGTTTCAACAAGTTTTAATCAAGTTCACAATTTGGAAAACAAGCTTAGCTCATAACATGTATCAATTGATCAAAAGGAGCCTAAGCCAAAAGCACATCATTGTATATCCATAACATCCCCAACAAGAGCATAGTGTCAATCTAGCTACTATAAGGATGAAGCTCAGGATGCAATATGATACATGATGATATGATATGCAAAAATGATATAAAAACAAAAACAAAGGCTACACTACAAAGAAAAGCAAAACTAGAATAAAACAACCAAAGTTTCCCTCCTCTAAAAAGGGAAACAAACTCCAAGCTCCCCTCACAAGCGAGCAAACTGGGCTTGGTCAAGTGGTTTGGTGAAGATATCTGCGAGCTGGTTTTGGGTATCAATGTGGTGCAGATCGATATCACCTTTATCATAGTGGTCACGCAAGAAGTGAAAGCGAACTTCTATGTGCTTTGTCTTTGAGTGAAGGACTGGGTTTTTGGCTACACTTATGGCACTGGTGCTGTCACAAAACAAAGGCACTCGCCTAAACTCTAACCCAAAGTTTCTCAGAGTAGCTATCATCCAAAGCAACTAGGAACAACAAGCAGCAGCAGCAACATACTCAGCTTCTGTGGTGGATTGGGCGACGCTAGACTGCTTGCAAGAAGACCAAGACATAAGAGAAGATCCAAGAAACTGACAAGTCCCTGAAGTGGACTTCCTCTCAACACGACAACCAGCATAATCCACATCAGAATACCCACAAAGAGAAAGAGAGGAGGAAGCTGAAAACCAAAGACCAAACTCGGGTGTGAAACGAAGGTACCTAAGGATCCGCTTGATGGCTTGATGATGAGACATGCGCGACGAAGACTGAAAGCGCGCGCACAAGCAGACTGCAAACTGGATGTCCGGTCTCGTCGCCGTTAGGTATAGCAGGGACCCAATCATGCTTTGGTATTCCTTCTGGTCCACGGCTTCTCCCTCCTTGTCCTCATCTAGGGCCGTCGTGGTTGACATGGGCGTCAAAAGAGGCTTGGCCTCACCCATATCAAATTTCTTGAGCACGTCCTTGGTGTACTTGCCTTGGTGCACGAACGTCCCCTCACGAGTTTGCTTGATTTGCAGCCCAAGGAAGAAAGTCAATTCGCCCATCATGCTCATCTCAAATTCCCTGCTCATAGTATCTGAAAACTTGGCAACAAGAGCATAAGAAGAGCCACCAAAGATTATATCATCCACGTATATCTGAACCAAAAGGATGTCTGTGCCTTGCTTGAGGAGGAACAAAGTCTTATCTACGGAACCCATCCTAAAACCCTTATCAAGCAAGAAAGCTTTTAAACACTCATACCAGGCTCTCGGGGCTTGTTTCAAACCATACAAGGCTTTGTGGAGTTTAAAAACATGGTTGGGGTACTTTGGATTTTCAAAGCCAGGGGGTTGCCTCACATAAACCTCTTCCTTTATGTACCCATTCAAGAAGGCACTCTTTACATCCATCTGATACAGCTTGAACCCTTTTGAAGCTGCAAATGCTAAAAGAATCCTAATGGCTTCTAGACGGGCAATAGGAGCAAATGTTTCTTCATAGTCTATTCCCTCTTTTTGGCAAAAACCCTGAGCCACTAATCTCACCTTGTTTCTCACCACCACCCCATCCTCACTCTGCTTGTTCTTGTAAACCCACTTTGTACCTATGGGGTGGCACTCTAATGGAGGTGGAACTAAAACCCACACTTGGTCCCGCTCAAAGTTTTCTAACTCCTCATGCATAGCATTAACCCAATCGGCATTAGATAATGCGTGTCCAATATCTCGAGGCTCAAAAGAAGCTACGAAAGCAGAATGAGCGAAATGGGAAATATAATAAGACTTGGAACGCGTTACCCTTTCGTCGATGTCGCCGATCATGGTCTAAGGAGGATGGCATCGCTGGATATGTCGAGGTGCACCCAAAGACGAAGTCGCCTCCCCCTCATCCATAGCTGGGGCCTCCTCAGTCGATTGAGGAAGCGGCTCGCACAGACCCCATGAAGTAGAGGTGGAGGGCTCGGGGCCGTGAGCCGAAGTGGTCGAAGTTGGCTCGATCGGGGCAGCCGGTTGAGATGGCTTGGGATCATCCCAATCGACGTCATCGTCATCCTCAACGAAAATGCTGTCACCCATCTCTTCATCACCTGCACGTTCAAAGACCGAAATAGAAGAGGGCATGGTTTCATCAAAGGTGACTTCACAAGTCTCCACGACACGGTTAGTCTCAAGATTAAGCACATGGTACGCATGTGAATGAGAAGCGTAACCGAGAAATATACCATCCAAAGATCTAGATTCAAACTTGTTAAGATTACCTTGCTTAAGAATGAAGCACCTGCAACTGAAGACTCAAAAATGACTCACCTTGGGTGGACGCCCAAACCGCAACTCGTAGGATGTCTTCTTCAAGAAAGCACGAAGAAAAATGCGGTTTGAAACATGGCAGGCGGTGTTGATGGCTTTGGCCCAGTAACGCCTAGGAGTCCTATGCTCATCGAGCATCGTCCTGGCCATTTCAACCAAAGTCCGATTTTTGCGCTCAACAACACCATTCTGCTGAGGGACATAGGGTGAAGAAAACTGATGTTCAAGACCCAAGGAAGCACAAAAGGTGTCAAACTGAGAGTTTTTGAACTCAGTGCCATTGTCACTGCGGATAGCTCGTATAGCATTCTTTGGTAACTCAGTTTGCAACCTCAAGATCAAGTCACGAGCATGAGAAAATGCTTCGTCCTTGCCCTCCATGAAAAACACCCAAGAATAACGAGAAAAATCATCCACGATCACAAGAACGTACCATTTCCCTCCCTCTGACCGAACCCGAGCCGGACCAACAGTGTCCATATGGAGTAGCTCACTGGGTCTCGTGGTCATGACCTGAGTCACTGGAGGATGGGAAGCAGCCACCATCTTTTCGTGGCGACAGGGATGGCATACCAGATCCTTCTCAAACTTAAGTTTGGGCAATCCTCGGATCATGTCAAGAGAACTCAACCTCACTAGGAGATCGAAGCTCAAGTGACCAAGTCTCCTATGCCACTTCCACAAATCAGAAGAAGATCCGGCAACCAAACAGCGAGAAGAACCAAAAGACTGAGAGAAATCAGCTCTGAAAACTTGGCCAAAAGGAACGATCTGACAAACTAGATGTCCTTGAGAATCGAGCACACGAGAAAGTCCAGTCTTAAAGCGCACCTCAAACCCATCTTGAAGGAGTTGCGAAACAGAGAGCAAATTGAAATGTAGGCTTAAAACCAAAGCAACGTCCTTCAAGATAAAAGACTCATTGACCTGAATGGTCCCACGAGACAGCACCTTACCTTTGCTATTGTCCCCAAATGTGATGTACTCCTTGTATTGTATGGGGTCGAGGCTGGAGAACCATTTGGAACTTCTGATCATGTGGCGCGAACAGCTGGAATCAACAAGCCACGTGTTCTCCAGGCCTCCGCTCTGCATCAATAGAAAGACAAGGGGTGAGCAAATGGCACAACACTAGGGTTAGTGAAATGAGGAGAATACCAGTGTTGAGTCATTTGCCCTAGAAAAGTGTTAGGAAAAACACCATACATGCCATGTCCCATTGGAGAGAAGCGATCACCACGTGGGGGAAAACGTGGTCTGCTAGGAGTGTGGGACTGAAAGCCACCGTCATGAGGTCCAGAGTCATATAGATCATGACTTGGGACACGCCGGGCACGACCACCACGTGGTCTCGCCACCTGAGGCCTAGCACCTTGAGGCATTGCATCTCTAGGCCTAACACTGTGCCTCTGAACAAGCGGTACATGTACGCCATGGGGAGGACGGTACATGTTCCGGTTGTTCAACTCGTACTCGCGCCGCTCATCTCTCTTCCTCCTAAAGCAAAACTCAGCCAAATGACCATCTCTATGGCAATAGTCACAGTGGTACCTCACCTCTCTCTTGGATGGTGGTTGACTCACTCTCTTGTGGATGTGGTTCACTCTCTGAGGCTTTTTGGCTTTAGGAAGGGGTGCACTAGAGATGTTGGGTAGAGTATCGAGTGAGTTCCAAAAGTGGTTCGGTTTGGGAACCCAAACTTGCTTGGATGGTGGAGCTTTGGTGGTTCTTCAAACACACCATCTTTGATCATAGGCTTGGTAGACTCTGGTGGAGGGATCTTGATCAATTTGGGAGTGTTGGTGGGTTTCTCACTTGGGTTCAAACCACTATGTTCACCAACCTTGCCATAGACATGCTCACCCTTCCCACCTATAGCAAAGCCTACTCCCGATGAGTCAGTTCCCCGCCTGAACTGGCTCACCATCATGCCCAACTGAGGCTCACTGCACGACACCTAGCTCAAGATGGACCGAAGTTGTGTGTTTTCTTCCTCGGTTCCCATCTTGTCGTGCCTGCAGGACTCAAGCTCCAACACCAAAGCTTCACATCGAACACATGTAGTGGTGGTGCTATCTGAGTTGGCCTTCTCAAACTCAACAAGTTTGGCAACCTTCTCTGCCAACTCAGATTGCAAGCCTAAGCAGGACTTGCATGCACCGAGCAACCCAGAACGAGACTTCAACTCATCACATTCATCAAGCAAAACAGCATACTTGGATTGCAAGTCAGAGAGGTTAGACATGTGTATAGCGCACTCATCACACTCCTCCTCCTCTGACACCACTACACCACTCTTGGCAAGCTCCAATTCCTTCAAAGCAACCTCTAGCTGGTCCTTAAACTCTTTTCTCTCGTGGGCAGCACGCTTAAGCAACTTATCTTGACTCATCAATGTATCATTCATAGTATCAAGCTCAAGCATAAGTGAGTCAAGTGTGGGCGGTACCTCATTTTTGTCGTCGTCGACGTCGATGTCCTTTTTGAGCTTTGCTCCACCATCAACCGCCATAGTGCAAAACCCACCACGGTTTGCACCGGCAACAAAGCAGAGACCGTTGAGCTTGTCCTCGTGCTTCTTCTCGGACTCATCGTCGGCCGAGGGAGAAGAAGAGTGATCATCGTCGGAGTCATCATCGAGGTCGCCGAGGGAGGCGAGGAAGGTGCGTTCTTGAGCTTTGGCCTTCCTACGGTACGCCTTCTTGATCGCCTCCTTGTCGAAGCTGCCCTTGGCCTTGTGCTTGCTGGAGGTGTAGTCGCGCTTATCCTTGTGCTTGCCGGAGTCGTACTTGTTGGTGAAGGGCTTCTTCTTGGGGCAGTGCGCGACAAAGTGGTCTGGATCTCCACATCCATAGCATCCCTCCTTCGGGCCACCACTGCGTCGGCGGTTCAAACGGTTGTTGTGAAACCGAGAGAACCGACTGATGACGAGTGCCAACTCATCATCCCCAAGAGACTCTAGCTGCTCCTCTGTGACTGACATCAAGCACGACAAAGAGAAAGAAGCTTGTGAAGGGTTAGTCAATGAACTTGAACCACTACCTGAGACCAAAGCCATGGTTGGTGCAGAAGGATTCTTGAGCTTGGCTTGGGTTTGGTAGTCGATCTCTGTGGACTTGAGCTTGCTGAAAAGCTCGTCGACGGTGAGGGTGTCGTAGTTGGCTGACTCGATGATCGCTGACACCTTCACATCCCATACCTTTCGATTAAGGGCATAGAGAAGCTTGAGCGCCCTCTCATGATCACTATAAGGTAAGTTGGCCTTGTTCGCTTTCATTTTGTTGACGATAGTCTGAAAGCGGGAAAACATGGCATCGATGGACTCGCCATCAAGCTGAGAGAAGTTCTCGTACTCGCGCTTGTACGTCTCGTAGAGTCTGGTCTTGACCTGTGCGGTCCCCTTGTGATAGCTCTGAAGCCTCACCCAGATCTCTCGAGCTGTAGTACAATCAGAGACACGCTCGAACTCAGAAAGCGAAAGACTCGAGAAAAGCACACTGCGAGCTTTGCTATTTGCATTGTGCCGATCCTTGTGATCCTGGGTGGTACGGGCTACAACAGGGAGCACAACGTAAGTAGCATCCTCGCAAATTTCCCAGACGAGCCAATCAATCCCCTAGAGATGCGCAGACATGCGGATCTTTCAATAAGGATAGTTGGACCCATCAAAATGCGGTGGTTTGCCGGAACCACGCTCCATGTCGCCTTCGTGGATCACGGACCGATTAAGGTGGAATGATCCTTAACCGGCTCCGATACCAATTGAAGGACCGAAAACGGCGACCAGAGGGGGGTGAATGGGAGCCTCAAATTTCTTTCGAAATCTTCGACCACTATCCCAACATCAATCCCCAAAAAGCATACACGAAAGACTTGATGACCACGACCCTAGAGAAGGGTGGATGCTCCCTCAGAATACAGCGGGTCACCACAGAGCAAATGGAACACAGATCGAAGCCCAAACGAGCAAACTCCCAAAAGAAGACAGCACTGCTCCTGCAAATATCGGACACGTCCGGTATTTTTGGACACGTCCGGTATCATCTCGGACACGTCCGGTATTTTCAGCAGCAAGCTGACCAAAAGAGAAAAATCCAAAACCCCATCAAATGGTGTCCAAAAATCATGAAATTTTAACCATAGCTCTTTAGACACCAAGGGAAGGTCTCCACCAAATTTCAGCTCAAAACTCCAAAGTGAGAAATATCGAACACGTCCTAGATCATATCGGACACGTCCGGTATGAACGAGCAGTTTCTCGGGAAAAATCAAATCAAGCCATAACTTGATCAAATCAACTCCAAATGACTTGAAACTTTGCACAAGGGTTCACAAGCGAGTAGAAAGGCAACCTCTAAAGGATCATGGCCCGAAACAAACTCTAACTCCGTGAATCGAAGGAATTGAAGAATCCCCCAAAAAATAGGTCAAGAACTTAAATTGCTCGGATCTGCGATCTCGTGAGGAATTAGTGGATTTCCTTCGGTGGAAAGCTTCTACTCATGTCATTGATCGATCCAAGGCAACAAGAACGAACCAAAACCATCCCAAAACGAAGAAACGAGAGGGGAAACAAGAGGGGACAAAAGGAGCTCGTGAAGAACACCAAAATCACATCAAGAACACAACTAAATCATGAATCCCGGAGGGCATACGGTGGTTACAGCCACCGATTCCTTCAAAACCGTCACAATTTGAGTTGTGGACCTCTCTCATACATGGAAGCAAACTAGAGGAAGAAACCCTAAAGGAGAAAATGAAAACTGGAGGAGGTGAGGGAGATGGGGGCTCCCTCATCCTATTTAACAGGGCTATTACACATTCCCAGTTTTGCCCCTGGATACAAATGAGTTGAACCGCTAAGCCCAAGGGCGTTGTTGTCCAACCCGGTGTAATCTTGATCTGACGGCCACCGCGCCTTCTCATCGGTAGCTTCGCCTCGACGCGAACTCCCCGATGCCGCCACGTGCCGTCCGTCCCTCCTCGGAACCTCCGCCCAGGTTTTGAGGCCCAAACCCGTAAACCGTCCATCCGATGGTTTTGAGGCCCAAACCATCAAATCGTCCGCGAGTAGCGTACTCCATACGCGTCCCCCGCCATCCGACGCGTGTCACCGCCGTCCTCGACCGGCCGGCCCGCCAAGTCCTCCTGAGCCTCGCTCGACTCACGCGTCCGCCGTCTTGACCCAATCAACACCGTCACTCCATGTCTTCTTGCACTTGTCGATGTCCCAAGTGTTAGCCACCGCGGCTAGTCACCCGGCCTCTGGGTCTCTCGGTCCAAGCCTCACTTCCGTCCTTCACCGCTCCCGGTCTGTCGGCACGGCACGTCCTCCTTGACCTTCACCTCGCCGTCGACCACCGCATCCGAGCTCCACACCTGCACAACACAAGCCAAAAGACATGTCGCACACATAGCTTTCGCCATGGTAGGGTTAGTCACCACTCAACCTACTTCGTGGATCATATTGACAATCACTCATCATAAAACGAACACACAAGGGTACTTATCAACCTTGTATTCGTATAGTTGAAGTGGACAGTGGTGTGTGTGCGGCTGCTAGTATATATACTAGCCGGCCGGCAAATAGCTAGAGCTAAGCCTAGCTACAAGAATATAAAGGGAGTTGCAGCCAGTTGGATCGCTTGGATATGGAGAAGCGCCAAGCGCACTTGGAGCTAGAGGAAGGACTCTCATACGGAGCGAGGCACGAATCTACAGCATCCTGGTTCCTGCACCCCAGTAGTGAGGACTCCCTCC
>NW_027098317.1:0-240000 GCF_019320115.1 Miscanthus floridulus
CCAGAGTGTGAAGCATCTTTTCACACCCTAAGGACCATAATCTTAGATCGGGGACCATAGTTTATAGCTTATTTCTGGGAACACTTGCACCAAGCTTTGGGAACTAAACTAATTAGAAGTTCACCATACCATCCACAAAGTTCTGGATAGACCAAGTGAGTAAACCAGATCTTAGAAGATATGTTGCGAGCTTGTGTTATATCTTCTAGAGGTTCATGGGAGAAATGGCTACTTTAGCCGAGTTCTCCTACAACAACAGTTATCAAGCAAGCATCAAGATGGCTCCTTTTGAAGCCTGTATGGTCGGAAATGTTGAACTCTATTGAATTGGATTGAGCCCAGCGAAAGAAGATACTTTGGCATTGACTTTGTCACTAAAACTGAAGAGCAGGTACGCATTATCCAATAGCATATGAAAGCAGCCCAATCAAGACAAAAGAGTTATGCTGATAAAAGAAGAAGACCACTAACTTTTGAAGTGAGAGATTATGTATACTTAAAAGTGTCACCTATGAAAGGAGTGTAGAGATTTGGAGTGAAAAGAAAGCCTGCACCTAGATGTGTAGGGCCATACAAGATTATTGAACGGAAAAGAAATGTCGCTTACAAGTTACAACTTTCTCTAGAGATGAGTGCTATATTCAATGTCTTCCATGTTTCTCAGTTGAAAAGATGTTTTCGCATACCTAAGGAAGCCATTTCACCCACCAACATTAAGCTCCAATCAGATTTGATGTATGAAGAGAAACCAATCCATGTGCTAGAAGAAATGGAAAGAGTAACACGGAGCAAGGTCATTAAGTTCTACAAGGTGGTGTGGAATAACCACAGTGAGCAAGATGCCACGTGGGAATGGGAGGATTACTTACATGAGGTTTATCCTGCCTTTTACGAAGAATGGTAGGTCTTTCAAATCTTGGGATAAGATTTCTATAAGGGGAGATGCTAGAGGAGAACAAAGAGCTCCAGGCGTCGGTGACCAACCTCTAGGTGTGCTTCACCCAAGAGCGCCATCGTAAGGAGGACATGGAGGTGAAGGTGCTGGTGCTGGAGAAGGACAAGCAACTACTGGAGGTAGAGAACCATTCGTTGAGTGAACAGCTCGGCCGTAGTGGTGACTAGCGAAAAGGTATGACTCCGGGTCTTGGTTTGTTGGAGTTCAGCATTTTAAGATATCTGACTGTGACATACAGCACTAGAGATGGAGCTTGGCCTTTCCTACGAGAACATCAGGCAGCTCATTGCATGGAAGGAGGCAGCAGAGGAGAAGGCCATCACAGATCTTGAACGTAAGTGCGCCTTTCTTTATCTTGGTTCTTGTCATTAATAGGAGCATGCTTAGTCTATCAATGTTGGTGTGTTGCAGAATAATGGTACCAGGCGCATGCGCAATTCCAAGTGCTAGGTGAGCAGGTGAAGGCTCGAGATGACAAGCTAGAGGTGGTAATTGTGGGGATCAAACCCATGCTTGACTGCATCAGCTTTGAGCCATCCGAGGGATCATCATGACTACCTGGTGACTTGCTGCATCGGTCAATCATTGATCGTTGCCAGATGGAGTGGACAGACTTCAAGGAGTTCACACGCAGCGCTGCCCATGGAGCCGTCATCCATATGCTAGCCATGCTATGGTCACACTACCCCTCGATAGATCTCGAGCGGGTGGTGACCGGCTATGCTCGGGGGACGGATGCAGCTAAGATTGCCAAACTAGAGGATGAAGCCGATGAACCGGGGGAGAAATTAGCTAGTTACATCGACCTGTTCGATGAAGGGGGGAGCGGTGCACTGTAGATTAGAAAAAACTCATGTTGAATCATTGTATAAAAGTGCTTAGCAACTTTTGTTGAACGCTTGTTGTTATGGTATGTTTGTGTTTATATTTGATATAAACCATCCGATCAGTAGTGTATAGCTGAGTCCCTAGCCCTAGCTAGCCTGTTAACCATAACGCAGGGCATAGGGGCCATGTGCATGTGGGAAGAATAGGGCATCGCTAAGGAATCGCTGCTGATCACCCATGATGCAGAGGGTGGAGGCTCATGCACATGTAGGGAGAAGTCAGAGATAGGGTCGTCTCTAGAGGCATTCGAGCATCAACGTATTTGTTCAAGTATTTGCCTTAGGCATAGTTGGCATGTCATCTTTAAGATGTTGTACGTAGAATCAGAATCGCTTAGCGAAAAAGCATAGAGAAAACAATATGGAGAAACATCGGTGTAAAAAACTTTATTGAATACTCAAATATGAAAGGTACATATCTTTGAAATGAATGCTTTAAGGGTAGAAACGTCTAAGCAGATCGATGTGCCAAGAGTTTGGGGCATCTCTTTCATCCATGTCGCATAGTCTGTAGGACCCTAGTCCGGTGACCGCCTTGACATTGAAGGGGCCCTCCCAAGGTGAGGAGAGCTTGTGCATTCCATCTGTCTTCTGTTTCCTATGGAGTACTGAGTCTCCAACCACAAAGAATCGATCGTTGACATTATGGTTGTAGTATCTTCATAAGCCGTCGAGGTATTTTGCCATCCAAACATAGATGACTAGACGTTCCTCTTCTAAGTTGTCCACTTCAATGAGCTGAGCTTGGTCGGAGTTCTCCTCATTGTAATTATCCACCCTGGGTGCTCGGAAGGCGATGTCAGCAGGCAATACGGCCTCAGAGCCAAAAACCATGAAGTACTGGGAGACACCAGTGTTACAACTGGGCTGGGTCCTTAGTCCTAGACCATAGCTAGTAGTTCATAGAGCCACTTCTTCAACGTGTCCAAGATCATACTGTTGGCGCGCTCGACTTGCCCATTGGCCCTTAGGTGTGCCATGGAGACATACTTGACTAAGATGCATCTTTCATCACAGAAATCCTAAAAGTCACTACCAGTGAACGTGGACCCCTGGTCGGTGATGATGCTGTTCGGCAGGCCGAACTGGTCAATGATGTCATCAAGCATCTCAACTGCCTTCTTTGTTGTAGCTTAGACTAGGGGTTTGTATTCGATCCACTTGGAGAATTTGTCGATGCAGACATAGACCCAGCAGAAACCTCCCAGCGTGAACTTGAATGGCCCGATCATATCTAGTCCTTAGCATGCAAAGGTCCATGACACAGGAATCGTTTGCAAGTCCTAAGCCAAGACGTGGATTTGTTTAGCGAAAAACTGGCAGTTCTCACATCGACGAATGAGTGCTTCAACATCGGCTACGGCTGAGGGCCAATAGAAACTAGCTCAGAAAGCCTTTTCAACCAGTGTTCTTGAGGCCACATGGTTGCCATAGGTGTCGACATGGATCTCCTTGAGTATCTTCTCGCCTTCTTCCACGGAGACGCACTTCTGGAGTAGCTTCTTTTTGGCATTTTTGTGGTACAACTTCCCTTCAACTAGGACGTAATGCTTACTACGGCAGATAAGGCATTCTCTCTCTGTGTTGTCAGCTAGGACGTCTGTAGGGGTGAGGTATTTGATGAAAGGTTCCCTCTAATCGCTGCTCGGCCCACCTGTTAGCCCCTCGTTGCAATGTCGGTTCTCCACCGCCTCCTAGGTTGCATCTACGCCATCCTTTAAGTCGGTTTGATCTAAGGGCTCACGTTGGACACTCTGGCCTATATATATTAGCCCCTGTCCCCCTGAAGGCATAAGTCATTTGAGAAGACAGAAACCCTAATCATCCTCAGAGCTCCACCATATTCTAGGGCATAGCTAGTTAGGCTAGTTCTAGAGGGAGGCAAGCAGGCTTCGCTTGGATTCCCAATCTTGTCAAGAGCGTGGTTCGGTATAATCTTTGTACCCCCTTACTTTTGTATCTCCATTACATTTATATACTAGTTACAATTGTTATGACAATATTAGTATTCATCTTATTCATGTTCTTTGTTATAATGTTCATCATCTACTTTGGTTATATGCTTAGTATAGCTAGTTTATCATTATATCCATGCATAAGTTCGTATAGCACTCGCTCCGTTGCGCACGGAGTGAGTGGTCGACATTGTGTAAGCATGGTGCTTATATATTGTTTACCTGTGGATACACCTTATATTCTGGGTCATGTGGTAGATCGCGGATGTGACACTCTCATTGAGTCCTTTGTAGTCCACTCCCCAAATATAGGTGCACGTAGGGTCCGGTTATGAAGGAAGAGCAGGCTCTGTTCTTAATGTTCCTTAGTAATATCCCTTATGTGTAGATATGAGGATGATCTTAGCAATGACTACTAGGTATAATTACACTAATCAAAGTATGCTTTGACTTGTAATTAAGAATAACTTAGGAATTATTCCTCTAATATTCTACCTGACCATGCTAATGCCATAGAAAAGAGTACTCTAAGTGATTTATCATTATTATTGTTCAATACTTATCATATATATATATATATATCTTATCCTATGACTTACCCCTATCATTAGTAGAATATTGGTTATGATTTATTTCTCTATCAATAGTATAAGTTATCAATACATGTCCATGCTAGACCTTCCCTATGGCAAAAATATAAATAATGATACATGGAATACTCTTGGGTAAAGTGCTATAATGGTATATTATCTGTACACTTACAGATCCTTTTTAATCATATATTTATATATTCTTTCTAGTCACATAAAATGATAAAGAACTACTTAGTATTATTCTAGTAGTAATGTTGTGTAGTACCAACAAGCATCTCTGACATCAGTCATTAGGGATGACAACCTAGTAAAGTAATGTTAGGAGATATAGGTTTATGATAGGTGGCTACTTAAAACAAGTGACATGTTAATAAATAGCAACAAGCATTTTTGGCGCCGTTGCTGGGGAAGGTAGCTAGGCAAAGGAAGTATTAATAAACTTATACTTATTGATGTGATAGAAGATAACCATTGACCTCTACTCAAACATGCTTACCCTTGTTTTGTCTACTTGTGTATCTTATGCAGGGTAATGTATGACTGATTTTGACCTTTCGACAAACTACGTTAAAGATCTAGAAGCATTAATCAGAAGGACTAGAGCTAAACTCAAGAAAGTTCTAGCTTTAAAGTTAGAAGACAACCATATAAGACAAAGCTTAACACCTAAATTTGAAGCCATGGCTAACAGGACTCTCCGTGAATTCTCTGCTCCAACTACTGCCAACATCCATACTAGATCAACAGTCAATGTTGGAGATAATGGATTTGAGCTTAAGTCAGCTCTCATCAACATGGTCCAACACATCATGTTTTGTGGGAAGGCACGTGAAGATGCGAGTGCACATATCCAACACTTTCTGAAGATCTGTAGCACTTTCACCATC
Source organism: Miscanthus floridulus (assembly GCF_019320115.1). Classification (NCBI taxonomy): domain Eukaryota; kingdom Viridiplantae; phylum Streptophyta; class Magnoliopsida; order Poales; family Poaceae; genus Miscanthus; species Miscanthus floridulus. The sequence goes on from NW_027098317.1 coordinate 5,278, forward strand.
AAAGGAGTAACCTAAGATGCCACATTACTTCGCCTCTTCCTATTCTCACACTTAGGGAAGGCCAAGCAATGGTTCTATGCCAATAAGGATAGAAATACTACATGGGATAATTGCTCCACTGCTTTTCTAGCAAAGTTCTTTTCCACAGGCAAGACCAATGCTCTACGTGGAAGAATCTCAAGCTTTCAGCAACAACATGATAAATCTGTCCCTGAGGCATGGGAACATTTTCAAGATTACATTATGGAATATCCTCATCATGGGATGGAGAATTGACTACTCATGCAGACTTTCTACCATGGGTTGACTAATAGTACCCATGAAACCATGGATGCTACTGATGGAGGTGCATTCATGTCACTTCGCCATACCAGACACAACAGCTCTTATGGAGAAGATGGCCTCCAATCAAGGTTAAAATGAACAATGTTTTCAAACCTATAAGAGGGGTGGATGTATGCATCAACTCAAGGAGGTAGACATGATATCTGCCAAGATGTACCACTGATGAAGAAGCTTGAAGACCGGGCCAATGAGAAGCAAGAAGTCATGCATATTCATGATTCTCGCATGACAAGTGAAGTATGTGGAAACACTGGGCATTCAGAGAACTGCCCTGAGACCCATGAGGATGTGAACTTTGTCAATAACAACAACTACTTTCATCCTCAGCAGAATCAAGGAAGGAACCAGCAACAAAGACCAAACTACCAAGGTAAATATCAAGGTAATAATTTTAACAATTTCAATCAACCATCCTTATGAGAATTAATTGCTAGGCAATCCAAACTTATGGAGGGATTACCTAGAAAGGTAGCTACCAATGATAAAATTCTAGAGAACATAAATAATAAAATGGATAACTTTGCTTCTGCCATTAAGAACCAACATAGCTTTAATAAAATGATAGAATCACAAATAGCTCAGCTGGCTACTGTTGTTCCTTCGTCCGACAAAGGTAAGATTCTAGGGCAATCGAAAGATCTAGAAATTGCAAATCTTGTCGATATTCACAATACAGCATACTACTGTATACAACCATCGATGAGAAGGTGGAATAAACTATACCTTGCCAGAAAAGAAGAGTGATCTAGGAAGACATGTCATCCCCATCGCCATTGGACCTCATATTTTCCAAGAAGCTATCTGTGATTTCAGGGCAAGTGTCAACATCATACCTAAGGTATTATGATCAAATTAATGGAGATACTTTGTTGTACACAAATATGCGTTTGTAGCTTGCAGATCAGTCACTCTGCTACCCCAAGGGAGTTCTTGAAGATGCCATTATTCGAGTGGGACAATCTTATGTTCATGCAGACTTTGTGGTTCTAGAAACAGGTGGAGATATAAGGGCACCCATTATTTTAGGCCGACCTTTCCTAAGCACTACTAAAGCCATCATCTACACGGACAGTGCCAAGATATGCTTCACAATCAAGGATGGAAAGGAGAAGTTTTCTTTCAAGAACCGCATCCTGCAATCTCTTGGATATCAATAAATGTCGTACCTGCCCGAAGAGACAATAGTGACCAAGAAGAAGAATAACAGGAGAAGGAGGAAGAACAAGGCCAAGCAGCCTTAAGAAGAATCGGTCAACATTATCAACATGCTTCGATCAGAGTACGACCACCTCCTTGCTTCACCATTACTTGCTAAGAAGGATGACCCAGGCATACCAATGATCAAGTGTACCATTCAATAAAGAATCTTCCACAAGACCTTCTGTGACATTGGGTCAGGTGTCAACATAATGCCCAAGGTAACGTATGAATACTTATTTGACGATGAACCTTTGTTCCCTACATATATCTAATTGCAGATGGTGGACCAATCAATTAGATTTTCAAAGGAAATAGCAAAAGATGTTATGGTAAGGATACATGATCACTATGCCCTTACCAACTTCATGGTTCTAGACATGGGAGAAGAAGAAGATACACCCATCATTCTTGGAAGATCGTTCCTCAACACTACCAACACGATCATCTATGTTAGATCTGGAACAAATCCACTTCTAATTCCCTACAGAAAAGGTACGCTGTTATTTCAATAGTTATATCACTTATGAGCAGCCGAAGAAGTCCCGCTCTAGGAGAAGACGTCGATCATCCCGAAACCAAAAGAATCAATCCCAAAGAAAAGTTGGGAGGAATGTGAGGAACCTAAAGAAGTTGTAAAAAATGAACCCGCTCCACCAAAGTCAAGTCCACAGACCAAACAGGTATGGAAAGAAAAGGTAACATCACCACCACAGTCATAAGAGGTGCAACCATCAAGGTCACCATCCCCGGGACCGACTAATGCACACAAGGAATAAACAAGATAGGAAAAAAGTCCTATCCAGAGGACTTAAAAATCCACACCTTGGCCAGTGAGGTAACATCGGTAGTTATCCATATTTACTTTTTAATATTGCATGAATTATTTTTCACTTTTAGCATATTTACTCTTCTGCATTAGTAGAAAGAAAATAAAAATTACATTATTGCATCATTAAAGCCTAAAGCCCCATGTTAATAAATCTATGGTGTGTAAAAGCCCGTAGGAATATTCACTGTGGTGGCATAAAAATAAAAATAACATACATAAATATTTTTTGCATTATATAAATAAGAAAATCCAAAAATATTAAATAGACATCCTACTAGGACTTTGCCAATTAGAAAATCTGTCTAAACCTCCAAGGACAACAAATCTCTGAATGGCTGACCGCTAACCCCTTATCCCAATCTCGAAATGTCAATGGGAAATTCCCCGTCGGGGGTTACTGCCCCATCCCCGTCCCCGCGGGGGCAAATTTCCCCCAGTCCCCGTCCCCAGTGAAGACTAATGGGGAGCACTTCTTCCCCATCCCCGTCCCCGCTCGGAGATTTAATCCCTGTGGGGATCCCCATCCCTGCATCACCCCCTCCTCCTCCTCGCTCGCCCGCGCTAGTCCCCTCCCACTAGTCCCACATGGTCTCTCCCTCCTTCGGTGGCCCTCCCTCTCCCTTCAACCACGCCGGCGAGTTGACGACCCTCCTCACTCCCACCATGGCGGCACCCCTCCTCCCTCTCCCTCCAACCACGGCGGCATGGCTTGACCATGGCCCCAGCGGCAGATCCGGCCCCCACCTCATCCCCTGGCGGTAGATCTGGCCCCCACCTCGTCCCCGGTGGTGGATCCAGCCCCCACCTCGTCCCTAGCGGCGGATCCGGCATCCTCCTCCCTGGCATAGGTGGATCTGGTGGTGGAGACCATAGCACGCCATAGTTCCACCTCGGCTGCCATGCTCGCCTCTGCCTGTGCTCGCCGAAGCTGCCTCTACGCCGGGTCTATGGTAGCACTGCTACAGGTAGCAAGGGAGCGGCAAGCCGACAAGCGACTAGTTGCAGCTGGGAGTAGGAGTCGGGAGGAGATTGCGGTGGCTACAGCTGGAGGTGAGCGTGCGACTGTGTGAGAGCTAGAGCAGCACGAGAGCGGCTGTTTGCGTCTGTGGCTGGAGGACGAGATCATGGGTGGTCATCGGATGGGGAATTGGGGATCAAGGAATTAGGGTTGTGTTATATACCTCCACGAGATTTACTGGGCCTTTACATGGGCTGCCTGCTGCGTGCTTCATAAATCTTTGCTGAGGCGGGTTGACAGGGATCGAGGGTCAGGGACCAAGCAACCATCCCCATCCCCTCCATCCCTGACGGGGACAACATTACTACCAAATCCTTCCCCGTGGGGATTAATTTCCCCCCATCCCCATCCCCTAATGGAAGAATTCCTCGTGGGGAATCAAGGATCGGGTCCCCGTTGACATCTTTATCCTAATCTGTGCCACGAGTTTTAGTGCTCTTGTTGGAGTATTTTATAGAATGATCAAGAGTAAAGCCATCCATCCGAAGTACATTTTCCCGAACTATCGCTACACCCGCTACACGAGGAACACAACTTCTGGACGGATAAGAAAGACTTCTGCTAGTAGACTCACTCTAAGAAAGACCACGACAACATCTAGCTTGGGGGAGGAGCACCCCCATGTATCTAGCTAAGTATTTCTTTTGGTTCTATTATTTTTGAGTTTGCTTCATATTTGCTAAAGAAATAAAAAGCTGCACAACAAATTAAAGCAAAATAAAAATTTATCTTTGCTAGTTATATATATATATATTAAAGGTGTGATATTAAATTATGAAAAATAAAATAAAAAGTGTGATCTAGTTTTTTGTTTTTAAGAGCTGAATAAATAAATGGGCTCTGAGGATAATCTCTTTAATAGAAATGATAAATAGTTGCTCTGTCGTAATTTCTTTCAAGTATCTAGTTTTCAGCCTTGAATTCTCTCGAGTTTTGGATACGACTGTTTTGATATAAGAATTTACTCTAAACTTGAAACTTATGAGTAGCATATGCTTAATCTAAGTCTAGGTAATTGACTGATGTGATATGAGAAGGTCGGAGTTGATGTTTATCTTGTTTCAAGTGACGCTAAAATTCTTGAGATTTATCTTTAAAAAAATATGAAAATCCTACATAATGAGCTCCTATATGACAAAGCTGGAATTCCTACCAGAGCCATATATGATATTTAGATTAGTGAAACTTCCACTCATATATATGTTGCTTGCATTGCATTGAGTTTAGTCAAGCTTTGTTGATCCTTATGGGAGGTTTGTCATGCTCTTAAAATCAAGATCACGTACACACCACCCAAATATGCACTACTCCTATACTGGGGGTAGGCGCAATAACATACCATTTCATCTAGATCCACCCAAAAATATTTTATTCCTACACTTGAAGTAACACACCAAAAATATTCTTGATAGAAATTTCCACCAAATAAATGCTTTAAGTTCTTGTTGATATCTTTCTCAAAGTTTTGTTGCACAAAAGAAACATTGGGCTATGCAAAAGTTATTCATAAAAAAGAAAGATAAGAAAAAATGGATAAGTGTCTGATATATTTAAAATAATGGGTGCTCAGATGCCCGCCTAAAAAAGAGAAGAAGAAAAGATGAATAAGATAGCCCATGTTTTCTTGCAAAGTTGTTTCTAAGTTTTAAAAGAGAGATATGTTTTCAAGGAGCATAGTAGAATTAGGTTAGCTACCAAATATATCTACCATATTTCCACACACATGCACATCTTGATTTGATTATATGACTCAACTCTCTATGGATCCGGGGTTTGACTTTATAATATATGTATTGCAAGTATGCTCTTTTATGCTTTTTCCACTCCTATGAGCTCCACATAAGCCTTAGTTGTAGGAAAATGAAGGCATAACACACTATTGCCTTGGTGAGGATCCACAAATACCACATATATTGAGAGACTTGAAAGTGTCATACAATGGAAGCTCTGAGTTTTATTTTGAAAACTTATAAAAACTCTAGAATAATGATTGAGCAAAGAACTTTAGACATATTGCTTAACTTGATCGTTCTGTCTTTCAATTGCTCTAGACCTAAGAGAAGGTTGAGAAGCCCCATGGTTGAAGGTAAATATGGGTAAGTTTGAAGTCAGATCGATTTATTCTAATACAGAGGAGAATTCTTGTTTGATCGCATGTGTACTTTTGAGAAGTGAAAGCATCGTAGCAACTCCTGATCCATTTGCTAAGTTTAGCTTTGCTAAGGGACTAGCAAAGGATAAGCTTGGGGGAGTTTGTTGACGGTAGCTAACAACCATTATAAACCGTTAATATAACATGTATAAGGGCATAAATATAATCACTAATGAAGGTTTAGGGGTTTAAACTAACAAATTCCATGAGTTTTGGTGAATTTGTATTTTCTATAGGGTTTATTCAGAAAACCATCAAGGTGGAGCTATATGTCAGATTTAATTGCGCTTATCCATAGCGAAACGGACACCAGAAGACTCTAGAAGACTCGGGAGAACTCCACACCGAAGCAGAGGGTGAGACGCTGCTAAGCCACTCGACCCTAAGGGCCCACCTGTCAGCCCCTCATTGCAATGTCGATTCTCCACCACCTCCTAGGTTGCATCTACGTCGTCCTTTAAGTCAGTTTGATCTAAGGGCTCATGTTGGACGCTCTAGCCTATATATATCAGCCCCATCCCCTGAAGGCATAAGTCATTTGAGAAGATAGAAACACCAATCATCCTCAGAGCTCCACCATATTCTAGGGCATAGCTAGTTAGGCTAGGTTTAGAGGGAGGCAAGCAGGCTTCGTTTGGATTCCCGGATCTTATTAAGAGCGTGGTTCAGTATAATCTTTGTACCCCCTCTCTTTTGTATCTCCATTACTTTTATATGCTAGTTACAATTGTTATAACAATATTAGTATTCATCTTATTTATGTTCTTTGTTATAATATTCATCGTCTACTTTGGTTATATGCTTAGTATAGCTAGTTTATCATTATATCCATGCATAAGTTCGAATAGCACTCGCTCTGCTGTGCACGGGGTGAGTGGTCGACATTGTGTAAGCGTAGTGCTTATACATTGTTTACCTACGGATACACCCTATATTCTGGGTCATATGATAGATCGTGGATGTGACACTCCCGTTGAGTCCTTTATAGTCCACTCCCTGAATATAGGCGCACGTAGGGTACGATTACGAAGGAAGATCAAGCTCTATTCTTGATCTTCCTTAGTAATATCCCTTATGTGTAGATATGAGGATGATTTTAGCATAATAGGTGGCAACCTAGTAAAGTAATGCTAGGAGATATAGGTTTATAATAGGTGGACATCATCATTAGGGATGATAACCTAGTAAAGTAATGTTAGGAGATATATGTTTATAATAGGTGGCTACTTAAAACAAGTGACATGTTAATAAATACCAACAGACCTCCTACTTCATCGGCATCTTCAGCACTAGGTACATATAGTGCGGCATGGCCATAAACTTGGCAAGAGCTGGTCGGCCGAGGATGGCATGGTACGCCGTGTTGAAATTGGCAACGAGGAAGTTGACGTAATCGACGCGAAAATGCATGGCGGTGTAGAACTGAACCGGCAGTGTAATATGTCCTAAGGGGAGAGGACACCTTCCCAGGAATGATTCCCTAGAACAGGGAGTCCATGAGGGTGAGGTCTTCCTTCTTGAGCCCTAGCTCCTCTAGAGATCCGGTGAAGAGGATGTTGAGGGCGCTCCCTCCATCGATGAGGACCTTCTGGAAGTGCACGTCCTTGATTATGGGATCTAAGACAAGTGGGAAATGCCCTAAGTATGGGATGTCCGACCACTGACCGGCCCTGAAGAAGGTGATCAAGTGTTCTGACTAGTCGAGGTACTTAGGATCAGCTGATGGGGCCATAATATGTAGCGACCGACATGACGCGTCGAGTTACAAGCTTCTGCTCCATGCTTGTCTTTGGAGATAGCTCTCCTACCAAAGATGGTGGTGACGGTCTTAGTGGGGTCCTGGTAGGTGGGGCCCTTGTTCTTGTCTCATTCTCTGCCTTGGCCATCTTTAGTCTCATCGTCGTCACGCTGTGGCTTCTTCGATGATTCACCACCGAGCGCTAGTCTTCGGGCCTCTACACTCAGTGCATGGTGTGCTTGGCATCCTTATGGATAGGGCATAGGCTGTCCAGTAGCTTGCCAAAGTCAGCGTCGTAGGTGCCCTTGGAACGGGTATTGATGATGTTGATCGAGTTATCAGGCTAGCGATGGCGGCCTAGTCTACCTCTTGAGCTATTTAGGAGGTCATCATGCCAAGGCTCGTGGTCATCTTAGCAGGCAGTCATGGTCATCGCAATAGTCCTGATCATCACGGTGGCTGGTCGCGGTTGTCATAGCGCCTGTCTTCACGACGCTCATCGTCATGGCGCTGGTGGTGAGTAGAGCGGGTAGCCCATTTGGCTTCTTCGGCATCGATGTATCCATTTGTTGTTTGTATCAGTTCACCAATGGTTGTGGGCCTCTTGTGGTATAGCTTGCCACTGAGCTGCTCATGCCAGAGCCCTTTGGTGAAAGCGGTGATAGCCTCGGCGTTAGTGATGTTGGGAACATAATTTCTTGTCTCCGAGAAGCGCCTGATGAAGTCACACAGGGACTCCCCAGAGGACTGATGAAGCTTCTCTAGGTCATACTTGGTGCTGGACTACTCGCATGTAGCCATGTAATTGTCGATGAAGACTTTCTTAAGGTCGTCCCAAGATCGGATGGAGTTCTCCCACAGGCTGAGGAGCTAGTTGTTTGCAGATTGGTTAAGCATGATGGAAAGATAGTTCTCCATGACGTCTTCGTCTCTGCCCGCGGCTTTGATGGCAATCTCGTATAGAGTTAGCCATTGAGCGGGGTTGGCCTTTCCATCATAGGTGTTAACACCAATAACATTGAAACCCATAGGCCACCAAATGGCTTAGAGCCTTTCTGTGAAGGGGTGAAGTCCTGATGCGCCGATAGGAAGTGGTGCTTGATGGGCAGCAAATCCCTCATGTTCGGTGTCAAATTGCCAGCGATGCTCCATCTCTGCTTCGTAGCGTGCGGACCTATTGTTTTCAATGTGGCCGTGGACATCTGCACCGGCATTAATGTGGTCACAAAGGTCATGAGGGAAGGGTTGATTGACCTCCTGGTTGCAATTGCCACCCTAACCTCCCTAGAGGCGTGGAGGGCGACCGTCGTGGCATGAATAAGCTTCATAGTTGCCTCTAGATCCTCTTAGAGGTAGGGACCTCTAGCCTAAGGTCAGGAGCCCTCAACACCGTGATGCTGGCCTCCTTCGTCATGGCGAGAGCAGTGGCTATGAGCTAACGTGGTAGAATAAGATGGGGCATCGTTCCGGGACTCGTTGACTTGGACTTGTGTGGCTATGATATGTGCTCAAACCTTCTCAACCTATGGAGTGTGAGGGAGTTTATCGAGCTCATTGAAAGCGATGGCTAGATTGGCGCTTGGAGTCTGGTAGACTGGCTGGTTGCCCACCATATCAAATGCCTCTTCTAGATTACGTTGATGGCGAGGCGGGCCACGACCATCGTCGTCAGCCCCTTAGGTTGCTTCTGCATCTTAGCGACATTGGCGATCGGTGTTCTTCGCTAGACGAGCTTCGCACTCTTCAGTGGTTTCGCCATCCTTGGTGATGCTGTCATGGCTGACATAGAAAATCATGCCCCAAAACCCTAGAGGGAAAGTAGAGCAGCTTGATACGGTCTTGGTTGAGCCCTCAGAATAATTATTAGGGCTCTTGTTTAGAATGTTGTGGAGAGATTCAGTCAGAAGAGGAGAATCATCCGAGAGCTGGCGAATAGCCACTAGGTTGACCTCGGGCGTGGGTTGACCAGAGTCAGTCGGGTCGATCATATAGAGGTCGGTGACGTGGTCGCGCTTGATGTGGTTGATGAAGAGGTGGTGGATGGCGTTCTAGTACGCAGATCCTGCACCCTCTAGCTCGAAGGGATAGGGCCTCAGCAGGTTCTCCATCGGAGCCTCGTAGTCGGCCAAGCGTAGGTCGGTAGCGGGAAGTGGTCGGCATCACGCCGTGCACCCCTCTAGAGCAGCCATAATCACCAGATCAGAAATCTGGTCGCCTCAAACAGTGTGGCCAAACAAGTCCCTCAGTTGCAGCAGCTTGGTGATCTTGGAGTGCAGGAAAATCGTCACTCGCTCTAGATTGATCTAAAACTGAATCTACGAGGAGCTGACATTCCACTAAGCGGTCTATGACCCGATCGATGGATGCGATCAGATCATCATTACTGATAGATCTTTTAACCCAGTGGCGGGGCGTCGGGATCAGAGATATCGTTGCAGGTGTTGGCTCGATCAGCATAGGGTGATCCTGCATCGCCTCCATGATCTCCCCGTTGCCGTCGGGGCCGATGACCCAGGTCATGGGTCTGATCGTGAAGATCTATCCTGGCTCGGGAAGGGCTATGGAGCTCGGAAAGGTGACCATCTAGTTTGCCATGAATTCAGCATGCACACCCCCTACCTGGCACGTCACCATCGATGAAATCTAGTCAACAGTCTACCGAGGGGTATGCCCACGGTAGTAGATGAATTGGTGGAGTTGCGCATGAGGGAATCGGACAGTGACACAGAACGTAAGGGACATCAATTGGGTAGGTTCAGGCCGTCGACTTAGCGTAATACCATACATCCTATGTCTTTCGGTGGGTTGTATTGCGTATGATCAGATGAAAATAAGGGGAGGTCTCTACCCACCATATATAGACTGGGAGGTAGGGTTACAGATCAGTTGTTTCTATCCTGATCGATTTACAAGATAGGAAGTTATAGATATTATGGGATCTAGCATATCCGAGCAGGTTTTCTAGATCACCGAGGATCTTGACGCAGTCTTGCGAGGCACGCTGACCTATGCCATGCTTCACGTGGCGTCGTCTTGTAAGCTAGGCCTCCACTAGTAGCGCGACCCATGCACAGTCTTGTGGGCTGGGCCTCCTCTAGTGGCTCAGCCCATGTACAGCCTGTGGGTATCGAGGGTCATACCCCCACAAGCATTCCCTCAAACACCCACCCCTCACGACATATCAGCAGGACCACACGTCCCTACACCAGACCTAGGGTTGTCCCACGCTCATCCAAACACCATAGCATTCCCTCGAACACCTCCTCCCCCGCCGTACCATAAACCCTAACCCAACATCGCTGTCCACCGACACGTCAACTCGCCCTTGCAACCATTTCATCGAACACCTAGCCTGCGCATCGCCACCTGCCACATCCACAGCAACCACCCACACCCCCTCCCCACCATCCACCCTAACCCGACAGAATGCCGGCAAACCCCCACAGCGCCAGCTGCACCCTAACCCACCAATGTTGTAGACAGAACAATGGCGGCGACCTACTCCTCCTAGCCTGAGCCGAGCTGGACATAGGCATTCTGGCCGCCATGGCACCCAAACCCCAATGCGACTCCGACACACCCAACGCTAGGTAGACCGTAGAAGGTACCGGTCATAAATCTCGCAAAGCAGAGCAAGAGGAAGAGGAAAGGGGGGAGAGAGAGGAGACGACGGATACACACCTCGACGCCGACCGAACGAAAGGAGAGGAAGCATTTTTCTGGCACCTAAACCTTAAGAAGGAACAACCTCCCGCTGCTCCCAACGTTCCTCTGCGTAGTGGACCCAGTCGTGCGCGATAGCCAATGGGCGATTTGACAGCGGCCCTGCGTCGCAGCAGCAAGCCAGGACCGAACGAGGTCTCCGGGCCCGCATCGGCCTCGTCGTCTAATCCCTGGTCGATAACGCCCCGCCGAAACAGTCTCGCGGCACCAAAACGACCGGCACACGTGACCCACCCACCCGCTGCCATGTGGGCCACAGAACATCTAGGCCTGCGCCGTCAGCCTGCCAGGCCGTCGAGCGTGGCAGCCCGTCGATAGGCCGAAACAGGCGCGCCACCCACCCACGGCCGCCCCACGCCGATGAACCACCTCCGCATGCGCCCCCCCCCCCCAAAAGTTGGGCCCGCCATTCAGCCTCTACGACCGACCAATACGCAAGCACTGCCGCGCGTACGGTGAAACCAGCGACCGCACGGCAAGGCCACTCCGCGTACGGAACAGCAACCAACCACCGGATAGAGGATCAGGCGGCCCACAATATTTTAAACCGACGTGGCCAGGGCGAGGGCGCGTCCAGGCCACGACGTTTAAAGACTTTAAATTTGGATTCGATAAAAAGATAGTAGAGGTGTTCGTTTAAGCCCTGCTGCAACATAAAAATCCTTAGAAAGTAAATTGTGTAATGCAAAGAGAGTGCTGGGAAGACTCAATCTTTCAACAAGATATTGGAGTGCAAGTACTCTTTATTAGTTCTCGTTCAAGTACGATTTTTTCAATGAGTTCATATCATTTTTATTGAGGATAGCAGTGTTCCTGGTTCACGAGAACCATTGTTCCATGTTTAGCGTAAAAATATTTCACGCTCACTTGGAAAATTATCACAAAGAGAAAATTGTTTGTATTTTAGGAAAAAAATTGTTTTATCTTTACACGAAAAAATATTCTTGGTTTGTGAAATGGTTATATGTTCTTGTGGAAATGGCTTATAGCTTCAATAAAAAACCTTAACAAAATCTAAAAAGTTTCATTTACTTATTTATAATGTACCATATACTCATAAAAAATATTCTTTCTATTATCTAAAACCAACACGGGACTAGATCGTGAAATTAAAAATGGAATAATAATAATAAAAAAGAAATTTCTAAAGAAAGTGTGAAAAAAGGGCCCAGAAGAAGGCCCGAGCCCCGAGCGGCCGTGCGGGTGCGCTCTCGCTGGGCCGACCGTCGCTGCACCCCCTTCCGTGTCCGCTCACCCGCTGCGTTCCTCCGCGTGCGGTCTGTCTGTCTCCCTCGTGCGCCCCCCTCTCGCTCTCCGGCGACAGGTGGGCCGCCGCCGCCGTAAGCCAGGTGCTGAAGCTTTCGTTGGTCTTTTAGCCGGCGACGAGCTCCCACCAGGTACTCCCACCCCTTCTCTTCCCTTCATGCTGTGCGAAGCTGAGCACCGAAACCCTAACCTAAAGCTATTTAGCTATTTGAGGATCCGTCCCTGTTCATTACATACTCATTAAATATATTGCTATAGTGGATTCATTTGATATTATAGATGTTATAATCTATTTTCCTTTGAACTTGGTCAAAGTTAGACGAGTTTGAGTAAAAAACGACTTACAATTTTGAACGGAGGCAGTGCGAACTATCCCATTTTTTCTTGCGTTTATTTCATTCTTTTTGGATCTGCATATACGATTGACTTTAGAGCTTTTTACATCACTTGTGGCAGGACATGTTTTGGGTTTCATCATCTTGTTATGTCCAGGCTGGCTCTGTGGTGATTTTATAGAGCTGTGCCATTGGCTCTGCAATAACTATGTGGACCAACATTTTCAAAATAGTAAGCCAGACCTTACTCCACTATCTGATGCAGTTCCATTTGTGCAGCACCAAAACGTGGCAATTTGTTCCATCCTGGAATATGCTTGCTTTCCAGTTTTTTTATTTAATTGTAGCTTCTTGCTAAGTGATTCACATCATCTGGTTGTCAGTCATTTTAAGTTGATTTTCTTTTCAAAAAATACTTTTGAGCAACATAATGCATTTCTATCTCTAAAGATGCATCTTGAGACCTCGAAGAGCAAGAAATGCCATGAATCTGTGAGCAGAGCATTTTACAACTCAGGCCAACACATTTTACATTGTCAAACCCAGAAGTTGCAACTCATATTTTGTTTGGATCATTCCGCAAATTTGACTACCCATGCTTTCATACCATGACTGACATACTTCTTTTCTTATTCTTATGGTATGTTTTGCCCTAACAGGGGGAGCTCCAAACAGTTTCGTGGTTTCAGTTTCTTCCTATCGAACCCGATGCAAGTGCAGCGTCTGAGAAGAGGTGCTGTATATGCTCCTTTGATGGCCTTTTGTGCTTTATCTTAGTTGTCTTTGGGCATTCGTTATTTATGTTTGGACTCATTTGCTTGTTTTGTGTACCACACGTTCTTATTTCAGTTCAAAGGCTGAGCAGAAAGATGCTCTTAATACCATTGTGCTTTTGGCATATCTTCACTTACAAAGTGAAGGTTTCCTAAGTACTTGGACTAATTCCTTTGTTGGTCCATGGGATCCATCTCAAGGAGAGCATAACCCTGGTAATGATCATATGTATTGGCTTCTAAATGTCTATCTATTTTTCTTTCACCTTAAGTTTGGTCTTGGATGATGCATACCACATGACTTTGCTATGCTTACAGATGAGAAGATCAAGCTCTGGTTGTTTCTTCCTGGCTGCCACTCATCGGTATCTGAAAACGCCCAACCTGCTGTAAACAAATTAAGAGGTTGATTCTGGCTGATATTTCTTTTTATTATGATGTCTTAATCCAATGTTCCAGTGCTTATGTATTTGCATCTTCCTACTGCTTATTATTTTGCTCTGTAGTTGCTTCAAATGGTTTATGGGTAGCCCCAGGCAACTCAGAAGAGGTAGCAGCTGCACTGTCTCAGGCTTTAAGAAATTCTTTAGAAAGGTATTCTTGTATTTTTTTAATAATTGTTGCAGTAAGAAACCATCGATATTTTTGCTGGTTTAATAATTGTTGCAGTAAGAAATTCTTTAGAAGGGCGGGCCTGGTGCAAGCGGTAGAGTCTTACCGCCTATGACCGGAAGGTCCCGGGTTTGAGTCGCGGTCTCCTCGCATTGCACAGGCGAGGGTAAGGCTTGCCACTGACACCCTTCCCCAGACCCCGCACAGAGCGGGAGCTCTCTGCACTGGGTACGCCCCTTTTGTTGCAGTAAGAAACCATCGATATTTTTGCTGGTTGGACATGAATATCCCTGTTTTTTTTTGGTGCAGATCACTAAAAGGGCTTTCGTATGCAAGGTTTGGTGATGTTTTTACAAAATATAACCCCCCTACAAGAAATCAAAACAGCTTTAGGTTGGTTAACAAAGGTTCCTACACTTTTATTTGCTTATTCCGTTCTTTTTCCACTTATCAGTGCATGATAAGCTGTCAGTTAAAGTTCCATGCTTGGTTTGCTAGGGTTTGGAGGATATGTTGGCACACTTTATCACAAATGACAGCACAAGTCTTGCACTTAAATATATACGATATACTATGCGAGACATGAAATATGTAATGGATCCTACTCTTGTAGTCTTGTGTTTAGATAGGCTTCTGCTTATATACTGATACACTATTTTGTTTGAACAGTCCTAATTGGATCATCAAACTGCACTGTAACCATATATAACTTTATAGTCTGCTGTTTTTCCTTTCACCGTAGGTTTTGGCAATGATTTTCGTGCCATTTTGTTAACCTTTATTATATGATATGCGGGTGTGTAGATGCTCTGAACTGAAGAGATTGTTTGGTTACCTTATCTTGTATAGGAGCATATTGCCACAGCTGGTAGTTAAGGGACTCTACCTTTCCTGATTTCTTTATTCTCATTATCATTGTTTTAGGAGAGCACAGCCTACAGTTGAGTTTGTCTTTGCTGCCACCGAGGAAGCAATATTTGTTCACGTTGTAATATCTGCTAGGTAAGTACTCAATGCTATGAATGCCTGATATATTGCTGATCTTCTTCAGTGTATATATGTACTGATGACCTTACTTTAAATAATATTCTACAAGGTATGTTCGGAACCTTTGTAGTGATGACATAGAGAAAGTTCTCACTCATTCTCCTCCCTCCATTGGTGAAGGTCTTCCAGGTACTGTTCCATCCCTCGACAATGTTTCGTGTCTTGCTTCTTTTGTACCATTGCAGTGCTTTCAAAGACTTCCTTTATCTTTTTTTGGCTGATTTATATGTTTGAGGATTAAGTGGAAAAAGTGTTGAATTTCGTTTACGATAGGGTCATAGGGAACACTTGAACCATCCAAAACGGTATTGCCCAAAACCCAATTCGTAAAAATGCTTCATGATGAATGGTGAGTCATCGAAATTATAGAATTCCAAAAATTCCAAAATGTGTTTTTTAGTTTTTGTCTCCTTTACAATTAGAAACAGTGACATGTTATATCTTAGAAGTACTCCCGATATTCTAGTGTTTGTAGTTTTGTGCACAGATATTAAGATAAACCTATAGCATGTCTTTAAAGCTACCGTGTTAAATTAACTTGCCTCGTCAACCACCTTCAGGCTTCAGTGACCAATGAACAAAGGAATTGGGCATTGAAAAATGTAGCAAACACTCAATAGGGTAGGGTCTGCAGGTATATCGCTTCTCGAAATCCTATAACAATAAACAAAAAAGTACACTTTTGCCGAGCTACACAACAAAGAAAAAGTATGAGGATAGTAATTAGTTAGTTCTTCACCGCTCAACTTACAAGGATGTCTCTTTCATGTTCGTACCATTGAGATAAAAAAATTAGCTTTATTGGAAGTATTGATTTCTTTAAACAGGACTAGTATGACAGAGTGATTTTGACTAGTATGACAGAGTGATCTTGAGTAGTATGACAGAATGATCTTTGGACTCGTTTCTTGAAGTAAGACTTCTAAAATACTTCTCATTTCTCAATGACAGAGTTGTGAGAATCTATTCCTTAGGCTAACCCTAGAAGGGTAGCAATATATATTAGTCATACATGGGCCTCATGGGCCTAATATACTCATGCTCTCATACTCCAACACCCCCCCGCAGTCTGAACTACCGGCGCAGCGGAGTTACAGACTGGACATGAAAAGAAGCACACACACGAGCCCCCCCACAGACGCAACTAGCCACCAATGATGTTGAGGCTGGAGCGAAACTCGGTGAAGGTCGATGACGGGAGGCCCTTGGTGAAGATGTCGGCAAACTGGGAGGTGGTCGGGACGTGGAGGACCCGAACATCGCCGATGGCAACCCGATCACGGACAAAGTGTAGGTCGATCTCCACATGCTTGGTCCGTTGGTGCTGCACGGGGTTGGTGGAGAGGTATACCGCACTGACGTTGTCGCAGTAGACCAGCGTGCTCCGGGAGAGAGGGCTGTGGAGCTCGTTAAGGAGCTGTCGGAGCCAGGAGGCCTCAGCCACGCCGTTAGCGACAGCTCGGTACTCCGCCTCGGCACTGGATCGGGAGACCACCGGCTGGCGCTTGGACGACCAGGACACCAGGTTGCCACCCAGAAAGACAGCGTAGCCGGAGGTAGAGCGCCGAGTGTCCGGACACCCGGCCCAGTCGGCGTCAGTGTAGACGACGAGCTCGGTGGAGGAAGACCGCTGAAGGAGTAAGCCGTAGTCGACAGTGCCGCGGAGGTAGCGGAGGAGGCGCTTGAGCGCAGTGAGGTGAGGCTCTCGGGGATCATGCATGTGAAGGCATATCTGCTGCACTGCATAGGTGATGTCTGGCCTGGTGAAGGTGAGGTACTGAAGGGCACCTGCAAGACTCCGGTAAGCAGTGGGGTCTGCCACGGTGGTTCCCACGGCCTCTGACAGCTTGCCCTGTGTGTCAACTGGAGTAGAGCAGGGCTTGCAGTTAGTCATCCCAGCACGGTCGAGGATATCAAGAGTGTACTGCCGCTGGTGAAGGAGAAGGCCGGTGGGGCGAGGCTCAACAGTGACCCCGAGGAAGTGGTGGAGCACACCAAGATCCTTCATAGCAAACTCCTGCTGAAGAGAGGCGATGACACGGCTGAGTAAGGACGGACTGGAGGCTGTGAGGACAATATCATCAACGTAGAGCAGCAGATAGGCAGTCTCAGCTCCATGATGATAGATAAACAGGGACGTATCTGACTTGGCCTCCACAAACCCCAGGGTCAGCAGGAAAGCAGCAAACCGAGAGTACCACGCCCGGGGGGCCTGCTTGAGGCCGTAGAGAGACTTGTTGAGCCGGCAGACCATGTCCGGACGAGAAGAGTCAACAAACCCCGCTGGCTGGCTGCAGTAGACTGTCTCGGTGAGAGTCCCGTGGAGAAAAGCATTCTTGACGTCCAGCTGATGCACGGGCCAAGAGCGACTGAGAGCCAGGGAGAGCACTGTGCGTACGGTGGCCGGCTTCACCACGGGACTGAAAGTCTCATCATAATCGACTCCAGGGCGCTGAGTGAAACCCCGGAGAACCCAGCGAGCCTTGTACCTCTCAAGGGTACCATCAGCCCGCCGCTTGTGTGTCCAGATCCACTTGCCAGTGACGACGTTGGATCCGGGTGGACGGGGCACCAGATCCCATGTCTGGTTGACGAGGAGAGCCGCGTACTCCTCTTCCATCGCGCGGCGCCAATGAGGGTCCGACAAGGCGTCGCGAACGGAAGAGGGTACAGGAGAGATCTGCGGGTCGTCGGGCATCGTCGCGAGAGCCCGGGGCCGCAGGGTACCAGCCGCGTGTCGCGTCACCATAGGGTGAACATGCCGCGGGTGTCGGTGAAGGAGTGGCGGGTGGTACACCGGCGACACGACACGGGCAGCTTGAGGCGGCGGCGGCGGTGTAGGGGTCGTCGGCGGAGAAGGGGCCACCGGTGGTGTAGGCGTCACCAGTGGAGAGGGGGCCCCCGGTGATGCCGGAGGCAGCGGTGCCGCCTGCACACGGCGCTGGTAGACGTGCACCGGCTGGGCGAAACGCGCAGGAGGTGCGACAGGCGGCGTCCCCGGACTCGCGGCGGACGTAGGGGCAGGGGCAGCTCCGGAGGGCGACGCCTCCAGACCCGTGCAGGGCGCAGGGCCAGGGGCGTCACTGGTGGGCGGCGAGCGGGGGCACGGGCCCGGCGAGGGGCACGGGGAAGCAGCACCTGCAGGAGACAGCGGTAAAAGTGGCTGGACCACCGTGTCAGTGGGAAACAGAGAGAAGGTGTCAGGATCGGGGGTGGGAGGTGGTGTGGTGGTGGTGGAGAAGGGGAAGACAGACTCATCAAACACCACATGGCGAGAGATGAGGACCCGACGGGATGTGAGGTCAAAGCACCGGTACCCCTTGTGATCCGGGGAGTACCCAAGGAAGACACACAGAGCTGAACGGGGAGCCAGCTTGTGGGGAGCGGTGGCAGTGGTGTTAGGGTAACATGCACACCCGAAGACACGAAGGTGGTCATACCGAGGAGGGGTACCGAAGAGAGCGTGGTGTGGTGTGGGAGCCGGGCAGGCAGCGGAAGGTAGGCGGTTAAGGAGATAGGTGGAGGTGTGCAGACTCTCTGCCCAGAAGCGAGCAGGAAGCGACGCCTGGAGCAGAAGGGTGCGCATGGTGTCGTTCGTGGTGCGAATCATGCGCTCGGCCTTGCCGTTCTGGGAGGAGGTATACGGGCAAGACATGCGCAGCTGGACACCTTGAGAGAGGAAGAAGGCACGGGAGGTGCCGTTATCGAACTCACGGCCATTGTCACACTGGACGGCCTTGATGGTAAGGCCGAACTGAGTAGACACCCAGGCGAAAAAGTGGAGAAGAGTGGTGAAGGTATCCGACTTTGCACGCAAAGGGAAAGTCCACGAATAATGCGAGAAATCGTCAACCACCACAAGATAGTATTTATACCCAGAAATGCTGATGACAGGAGATGTCCATAGGTCGCAGTGTACAAGATCAAACACATGCGTAGTATGTGAAGAAGAACAAAAAGGGAGACGAACATGACGGCCCAGCTGGCACGCATGACACAAGTGCTCATCGTGAGCCCGAGTACAACCAATGTCGGAACTGCGACTAAGCTGCGTCAGAGCATCACGTCCAAGATGGCTGAGGCGACGGTGCCAAGTGGTGGAGGAAGGAGTGGCGGCGAAGGCAGCTGACAAAGTAGACGGCGACGAAGAGAAAGCAGACGCCGGAAACCGAAGGGTGCAAAGGGGTCCCGTGCTGTCACATCGGAGAAGAGGACGCCGGGAAGCCAAATCCTTTACAGTAAGACCAGAAGAGTCAAATTCAACAGAACAGGAATTGTCAGCTGTAAAACGACGAATAGAAAGAAGGTTGTGAACCATAGAGGGTGCAACAAGAATGTCAGGAAGACGAAAGGAACCATGAGTGCCGGCGGCACCCACGGACGTAACTGGAAGACACGAACCATTCGCGACCATGATGGACGAAGGATGAGAGGAAGAAGGAGGGTAAATAGAGGGGAGTATACCAGGGTCTGGAGTAGTGTGGTAAGTGGCACCCGAGTCGGCGATCCAGTCTGGACCGGCAGGCGGTGTCAGGGCCATGGTGCTGAAGGATCTGGCCAAGGCCGCCGGGTTCCAACCGACAGGCCCGGGCGAGGTGTCAGGAGGTGTCACCCACGAAGATGCGCCGGGAGGTGGAGCCCACGCAGACGGGAAGTGAAGCCCCGGAGGAGCTCCAGTGAGCAAGGCCGCTGGTGGGCGAGGCTCTCCGCCTGGAGCCGGGAAGGGCCACATGGAGATGCGCCCCGACCACGGGTTGTGGAAAGAGGGCCAGGGTGCACCCCGTGGAGTCGCGGGCGACTGGTGGCTCCCGCGGCCCCCACGTCCCCCTCCGCGGCGACGGCGGCCGCCACGGCCCCCCCCACCCCCGCTCGGCCCGGGGGGAGGAGAACCAAGAAGCGACGACGGCGGTGGAGCGAACGAACGCGCCGGAGGAGTAGCAGCCAGGGCAGTCGAGGAAGACGAGGACCCTGGCACGGAGGTGGACCCTGGCTGGACGCCCTGAGTGAGCTCCTCCATGACAAGGTCGTCACGGACCTGCAGGAAGGAGGGAAAGGGCCTCTGCCGGGTGATCCACGTCCGGAGGTGGGCGTAGCGGTCACTGAGCCCGCGGAGGACGTTGAGGACCAGAATGCGGTCCTCCACGGGCCAGCCAAGGTCGCCGAGGGAGTCCGCCATGCTCTTCATGCGCCGGCAGAACTCGCCAACGTAGAGGTCACCCTGAACGAAGGTGCGGAAGCTCGCATCGAGACGCAGGGCCCGGGCTTCTGCATTGCCCAGAAACTGGCCCTCGAGTGCAAGCCAGGCCCGGCGAGCGTCAGCAGAGTTGCGGACGAGGTCGTGGAGGTCCAAGGAGATTGTCCCGAGGATCCAGGAGAGGACGACGCTGTCAAGGCGCAGCCACGATGGGTTCTGGGCCGCGACCGAGGCGTCGACTAGGACGTGGTCGTCGAGGGCGTAGCGGCGGAGGGTGAGGAGGACCAGGTCCCTCCAGCGGGCGTAAGAGGGCTGACTCAGGCTCGAGGATGACCGGGACGAGGAGTCGGATGTTCTGGACACCCCCGGCCTGGTAGTGGAGCTGAGCCACGTGCGGGTCGGCCGGGTCGTGCCAGATGACCGTGGTGTGAGACGCGCGGTGACCCGTCGAGCCTGAGGAGGTGGCCGCGGTGTCGTAGGAGGTAGGGAGGACGAGGAGCTGCTCGCCTCAGCGATCTGGCGGGCCAGGGCTCAGCCGCGTCGCGCTCGCGCTCCCAAGCGAGGGCGGCCGCCCGCACCCGGGCCTGGCTGTCCGCAGCAGCAGCCCGAGCAGCCACGAGGGCGGCGGCGAGAGAGCGGAGTTGGCCCCTGCCGTCTGGAGAGGGGCAGGGGGGCAGGCAGAGGAGGAGAGCGGGAAAGAAGAAAGGCTCCAGGTTCTCCCCCGCGCCCGCAGCGGCAGCGGCGGGGCTGCCTGCGCTCGCTGCCCGCCCCCTGCAGCGAGCCGGTGGCCAGGCTGCCGCGCCGCGCCGCGGCGGCGGGGCCGCCTGCGCCCGCGCCCGCGCCCGGGGCTCCCTGCGCCTGCGCCCGCAGCGGCGCCCGGGCCATCCGCGCCTGCGGCAAGGAGGCCGCCGGCGGCGGCGGCGGCCGGGCCGCCGCGCCCGCGCGCTGGGCCCAGGAGGAGGGGTAGGGAAGGGAGGGGAAGGCCTGGAAGTAGGTGGGGGAGGGAGGGGGAGGGCGGCCAGCCATGGCGGCGGCAAGAGGCCGGCCGGCGGCGCCTGGCGGCTGGTTGGGGAGAAGAAAACCTAGTCTGATACCATGCTAGAGTTGTGAGAATCTATTCCTTAGGCTAACCCTAGAAGGGTAGCAATATATATTAGTCATACATGGGCCTCATGGGCCTAATATACTCATGCTCTCATACTCCAACACTCAAGAATAAAGAAGATTTTACTGATTTTTACTAAATTTTCTGAGCTCGACTTATTTGATTAATATGTAATTTCACTTTTCTCTGTTGTTTCCACCACTTATATAAGTTGTGCTTTGTGTTTATTTCATGACTTACATTGAATGTTGCAGTTGTTGTTGCTCCTAGTGGGATGCTGGGTAGGCTTGTCGGTTGCTGTCCAAGTGATCTTGTAAGACAAGTATATTCAAGGTATTTCAAATGAAGTGAAATTTATTATTACGTTAAGCTAGTATTCTGTATCTATGTATGCAAATATTCTCTAAAGAAAAAGCATTAATCCCCACTGATGAGATGGTCGCAATGTAATCTACAAGCAAGCACTTGTATTAGTTTCATTAGATGTTTTTATGAAATTATTGTGTATTCAGTTATTTTTTAAAGATGTCCATATGAACAGATTGTTCACTTTGACAGTGTCGTCTCACGTTAAGTTCCTTTAACAATTGCAGCAAATCATCGGCACCTAATTTACCAGGTTTTAGTCAACCTACTGTATGCCAGCTGAGAGGCCAAAGTTGCTATGTTGAAGTTGCACTTGGCTTTCCAGCTGCTTCAGCTGACAGAGTTTCTGAGTCCGAGCATATTCAGATAAAAAGAGAATTGGATCCAGCGAAGGATGCTCAGGTTGGTACTGATGGACTGCGTAAGATAGAAGCACCTGATAGCCTTCCAGTTCTTGAGAGGACATTTATTTACCCACCTGAGGCTGTTTTGGTACCTATGGTCCATCAAGCATTTGTTCGTTTTTCGAGCAAAAGGTACTAATCTTACTCTTTTTCTTGCAATGATTGTAGTGGACATGGCTTATATTTTGTTCTTTGCAGAATGTGTTTACAGGGCTCGCTGGGAAGTTCATCGTGGGAGGCATGGCCGTTCTGGAATTTTTCTCCGTCTTCTTACTTTCAGAACAGGTCAGTCTCAAGTTATTTGTTTCTTTGGCATGCTCTATCAATGATGCTAAAGTGAGAATTGATTATTCGTTGTAAACATGTTTGTCGACTCACAATGTTGTCTATAAATTGAGGAGCTCCATGAAAATCAGCACTTACAAAGAAAATTTTGCACTTGTTGCCCCCTAATCATTGGTTGTACGTATTCCAAATCCTCTTTAAGCTACTTTGTGTTTGACTTGATTAGTATTCTCTCAAACCACTGTTTGAAAGAGTTAATCACAGGTGTTTTTGTTTAGAAGACAAATCAAAACACTTGCATTTTGATCTCGAGCACTTCTATTCTCCCAACCCATGATCCTTTGCTAACCTTTACCCTCTCTTTCTAACTGTCTTCTGTTTTGTGCTGCTGATAATCTAAACTACGGATGGGCAACTGAACGCCATACTTTCCTGTTCATTTCCTGGAACTTGAGTTGGTGGCTAGAACATGATCTGTGTCTGTGTGAATCACCATCTTGGCCTCAGTCTCCCAAGAGCTAGAACCATCAGCAGGGTGTGAACTTGTTATTACATTTAGATTTTTAGAGTATTACCAAGTACATCTGAGAGCTCCTCAGAACTGTATATGCTTTTTGCTGACGGACCATGGTTCATACACACTAAAATTCCTGGAAAAAAAAACGAATTTATTTCTACCATGTAAAACTCAATTGTGTTTGATCGTACACAAGAAATAGTAGTAAACTGTTCAATATGACGTTTCCGTTGTTTTTTATTATATGTGCTGGTTATAACCTCTGTCGTGTCCATAATTTCTCCTACTTTAATTGGTGTCCTCTGTTAACAGCTCTTTCCTTGGATCTTCTTGTGGACTTGGAGTCAATTCTAATTATCTAAGACTAAGAAGGGAAAAAAACAAGTGCAACAGCATGGCCAGCAGTATTAGTAGTGTGAGTAGCACTTCTGATGGAAGTGAGCGTGCAGTTGCTACTGAAGGTGATCTTGTAGCTGATGCTGACTCTGTGTTCGGTCGTCAGTCTGATATGCCATCCAACAATGATAATATCGGTAGTAAGACGGTACTGTAATCTATTCCTTCTTTACTCACATATTTCAGTATACTGAGTTGACCTTTTTTTCCCTGTATTTAAAACGCAAAATGGTGTTCTTTTCTCTCGACAAGTTATTGAGATTGTGTGATATACTTGTGATATATGGAAGATTATCCATGTGAATATCGAGTTTCAATTTTTTACCAACCATCCTGAATGAAGTACAAATGCAAAAGAGAGGACAGACTGGCTTAATATACCATCAGCTCTCTTCTTGTAAATGCATAACACTTGTAGTAATAAATAATTAAGTATGAGTGACTATATTCTTATTTTTATTTGTGGGGAGCAATTTATATCATTGAAAAAAAAAATTAGTCATCCTCAAAGAGATAAAGAAATGTGAAAATGATGTGACCTGCTCCCTCCATTCCAAATTTTGAGTCGTTCTAGCTTTTCTAGATACATAGCTTTTGCTATGCACCTAGATACATAGTAAAAGCTATGTATTTAGAAAAGCCAGAGCAACTTACAATTTGGAATGGAGGGAGTACTTAATATATTCATAATTTTGATTTAAAAATATATGATACTTTTAAGTACTATATTTTGGTTGCAGTTAAAAATGGAACACAAAGCTGGTTGGTAATAGATAAATCATAAATGGAGTGGTTATACACGGTTGTACATATTTCACTTCTCACATATATTTCTTTTGAGAAAGAGCCATGACCACCTTGGTTGATGATGGTGTACACCCACATTCTGACTGAACTAGGCCAGATTCCTGCACATTAATATTTTGTGTGACTATAATCTGTGCGCAAATATAAATCTGCCTGGACCTCTGCTTAGATAAAATGGTGGCCCTTGACCATGTGTTTGTTCCTTTAATGCTAAAACCATCAGAGTGGTCTGTAATTTCTTGCCTTAATGGAGCTCGCTGTGCACAGAGTTCTGTTTGTGTGATTCAATCACATCTTGTTGAGATGTTAACCATTTCTTTTTTGGCACCGGCCTTATAAGCAATATTGTGGTACTCTGTACATGAATGTAGGGGCATCAGTATAATCATGATGCTATGCTTTGTGTAATTAGGTATCCAAGCGGTCTCGTTCTGAAGTAACAGAAGTTTCTTCTCATACTGGCAAAGATGTTGGTGAAAACATACAAGGTGCGAATGGTCAGGTTGGACGCTCTTGGGGTTGGGATGATGAGGGTGTCGTTATGGACATCAATATACTTCTCTCAGAGTTTGGAGATTTTAGTGACTTCTTTCAAGAAGAGGAGTTAGACTTTGGTGAGGTAGGCATTCTATATCCTTGTAGTATTTTATTTACCTTCGGAGCCATTACTATAACATTCAAATAGTGACTTAATTAAGTATGAGGAGCTCTGTGATAGTGCTGAGCTCAACTTAAATGGCTATGAGCCTATGATAGAATGACAGTCTATATGACATTTCAAATCCAGTACATTGACCTGTATATGTCATCAGTCGCAAGTATGCTAACTGTAATAAACTGTATTGACTCTTTGAGTTGCATTCAATACTGCTGTATTGCTACACTAATGTTACAAGAGAAATTTACTACTGGTGCCTTGTTCTCTATTTTAACTAACTACTTCACTACTGCTTTTTTATATTGTTTAGGTTATAACCAATGGCCTCTGTTAGAGTTTATCATAATTTGAACTCATTGATTGAAAAACATTTAGTTGTCATGTCACTAAAAGGTGAAAGAAATTTCTTACAATGTGCATTCCCATCCCCCTTTTAACTTCTATACTTTAGCTAGTTGTTGTGAAATGTCTATTGAAGTTATCTGCTCCTTGGGTTTATTTAAAGATTTAGCATGCTACCTTTGATGATGGGGAAACTATCATCATATAAGTTTTATTGAAGGAGTTAGCATGCTACCTTTGATGGGAAATAATCCCCCTATGATGACATGGCTGTTTAGAATTAGAATGGAATCTTTGTGATTTACCTGTAGTATTAATTCATGTAACTGAAAATTCCATTTCGTATAGCCTCCAGGTACTGCTGAATCACATGCTCTAGTAATTCCTGCTTCAGATGGTGGAGATGTCACATTCACAGATAGTCCATCAACAGCAATGGATATCCCTGAACAAAGACTTTCTCCTGTTGGTTTCACATCTTTGGATGCATTTGACCACCAAATTATGGCCCCTGCTCAGGATGTTGTTTCTAAAGTTCAAGAACCTCATAAAGATACTGCAACACCTGCACAGTCCCACTCGTTAGTTTTATCATCTGGAAGATTTGATTATCTCACCAAAGCTGAAGCAAAGCTCACATTTGCTCCAGAATATGCAGCTGTTGAAATTTCTATTGCTGAGGCCCTAACACCATTGTTTACAAATCCATACTTCCCCAGATCAAAGAAACCAGGCAGTTCTAGTTTTAGTTCAAGAGTTTATTCATATGATGTTGCACAAAGCTCTCAAATTGAGTCCACAGGAGACAAGCCAGATAAGCCTTCTAAACTAACATCTGGTAATCATTTACATGATGTTGGTTCATCAAACTTATACACACTTGTCCAAGGTGGGAAGAAAGAGAGTGACAAGAGCTTAAAGAGTACTGACATACATCCCTCTAAGGGAGAAACGTCACCGCCTATTTCTGGTGTGACTTCATTTAGTTCTTCTCTTGTTTCACAAAAGAAGAGTGACAGCATGTTCAATGCCGGCTATTTTCTGCTGTCTATGAAGACTGCTCTGGCAACTGAAATTGAATGCATCACGTTCCAGGCTGCCATGTGCAGAATTAGGCATACACTATTGTCTCTGAGAAGCAAAGCGTCTGCCGAGTTTAACAGTGCAACATCCAGTTTTATGCAGACAAATGTCAGCAACAAATCAGATCTCACCCCCAAGTATGACATGAGAAAAAAAGAAATTATGACTGTAAGGTTATCTAGTGATGTTGATCATGAAATGTTTGACAGATCCTTAATGGACAATGTGGGAGTTTGGAGGCCTGTTGTTGTGCCTAAAGGGCCAAAATCTCTTGAGTCTTTGTCTGCTAACACATTAGCTGGTGCAAGCCCAAGTCTGTCTATACAAAGACAGCCTGTTGTAGATCTTCTCTGTGCCATGGCTCTGCTTGTTCAACAATCTACTTCATTTGTTGACATGTCACTTGATATGGATGACGGGGATGGTTCCTTTTTCTGGCTTTCCCTGGATGAGCAAAAGAGACGTGGATTTTCTTGTGATCCTTCTATGGTTCATGCTGGCTGTGGTGGCCTATTAGGAACATGCCATTCAAAGGATTGTGCTGGTGTTGATTTAGTTGATCCACTTTCTGCTGAGGTAAAATCTTGTGCTCGCTTCCTTTTTCTTTTTTATTATCACTGATACTTGTGTAGTACATTGTTTCTCCATATATTCCAGTATTCATGTTCAGTCCCCTTTGGGTACAGGTTTCAGAGTCATCCATGATTAGCTTGTTGCAGTCAGATATAAGAGTAGCTCTTAAAACTGCCTTTGCAAACATGGATGGCCCGTTATCAGTAATTGATTGGTGCAGGGGCCGAGGCAATGCAGCTGAGTCTGCAGGTACTGGAGATGCATACTCTTTTCAGTACTCCACTGGTGATATCCTGGAGCCATCAAGTTCACTGTCCATTGGTGGAGATTCATTGAGCCCACCCCAGCCGACCAGTAGCAACCGAGGTATACCTGCTGTGACCTGCACTCTGAACTTGATAATTTTGCTACAAAAATAATATTGCCAAAGGGAGGAAGAGACGACGATTTGTATCACAGGGGATTTTTATGTGTCACTGCAGGCATTTCAGAACTAGAGTACCAAAAGGGATATCACCGTGTCAGACCAACCATTGCTGTCCTCCCTTCACCTTCTATGCTAGTCGGGTAGTGTATCTTTTCTTTTCCATGAATTGTTTTATCCTACGTAAGCATATGTATCTAAATGAGTTACTGATGCAAGCATTAAAACTGCAGTTACCAGGATGATTGGTTAAAGGCCTCGGTGAATAGTCTTAAAACGTGGGAGAAAGCTCCTTTTGAACCTTATGCCTTGCCGAAGCCTGTAAGATTAGTTTGGCAGTGTTCTGTCACTACCTTCTCTCCCTCCTCTCCCTTCATGCTGCTTTTGGGGAAACAAAGACGTCTCCAAATAGGGCCTAACTACTTGAAATTATCTTTTTAGCACTGCTTTTAGCCAGATTTGTGAATATTTTTGTAACAGCAAAGACACCATACTACCATAGTGCAAATGGCACAACAGCATAACATTGTATTCATATACAGTTAGTGAGTCTAGATTAATATATTTGATTCATTGATTTCTTATCTGTTCTCTCTTTTAGGTTACTTACTATGCACTTTGCCCTGACATTGATATGTTGACTTCGGCTGCAGCTGATTTTTTCATGCAGCTTGGAACAGGTAAGTCATGTTTTTCTTGCTCCATATTTTCTTTAGTTATTTCTCGTGAATAATATTGCTGACATAAGCTACTCCCTGTGTTGAGTCCATCCCTAAATAATTGCCAATTCATAATACATGCAGATATGCTTTTTAGACAGAAATTTTGGTACTTAAAACTCAAAGAGGACACTCGTAACATTATATTTTTAACATAAACCAGATGTCACCATAAACATGATTCACTTATTCCTCCCTTTTTGACAACATTACAACATGATTGATGTAGGCAAGAAATACTTTTGTCACTCCAGCAGATTTATGTACATTAGCAAGTTCTTAATCTCCAAACCTCTGTTCCAGTTCATTATGATGCAAAGTGTTTTTACTTTTTAATAGCATTTGCCATCATTAATTTTGTGTTCCTGTAGTTTATGAAGTTTGCAAACTGGGAACTCATTCACCACAAAACAATGGAGGACAAATGGAACTATCTCCTGGAAAATATTTGCCTTCAGGACTTGTTCTAGTTGAGTGTCCTGAACAGTTGAAGAAGGTTGGCTGTGGCCACTTAAGTGCCATCAGTTCAACAAGTGAGTATCTTCAAGCTTTTTCAAAACATTGGAGTGTGAAAAGCTTTGTAACATCTATTTCAAGGATACTTAAGGATATAAAGCTGACTTCAAACATCTCTACAAATCAGAAAGAGAGCAGTAGTGGACCTTGCACAGTAAGGCCTTTTTCCTTTTTGTTCCTTTGCCATTGATCTGATTCATATAACTTAACAATAAAATAGCTGCTTCTCTCCTATTGGAATGCTTTGTAGTGGTACTCTGCATAATTATGTTCATTTTTTATTTCTATTCCATCTACCTTGATTGTTTAATCTTTTGCAACTCTGCAGTGTCTTTTCCCTTTGTTTTTTTTTCAAACAACACCCCCCCCCCCCCCCTTTCAAAAAAAAAGTTGTTGCAAACGAGAAGTGAGTATATTTAGTCTAGGCGTTTCTTTAATGAGATATATTTCATCTGTTCTATAGGATATAATGATCCTCAGAGGTTTTTGTTTTGTGGCATGATTTGTTCTTTGACCTTGTAGTTTTTTGTTACTTTCATCTGTGCAAACAGAACTTTTCTTCTTTCATGATGCTACCATAACCAGGGCTCCTGTCATGGTATCATGGATAAATCCGTAGTTCAAATATCCACTTCCTCTTAAGGCATTGATGTAGTATACAATTACAATATGCATGTGTTGTTAATAGATCCCTTAATTGGAACAGACAAGAAAGAAATCGATCTCTCCTTAGAATTGCTATCCAGGAACTTGTCTTCATTTCTCTTGTCTATCCTCACTACCCTTGTCTAATTGCCAACCATGGCACCTAGATGCTGGATGTGGAGGGGCCCAAGCTTGCTGCTTCAACATGCTTGCATTCTTTGTAGCAAAGCTGGCTCACATCATATTCCTTATGACATGTATTTCAACCTAATTATCACGTTTTCCTGGGAATGGAAATGATTCAACCTTTTGATTTATTCACATTTTTGTCTGTCTTTGTTTTTTGCAGAACTTCTTTTCAATGCCAGGAACTTTTTAACATCGCATGATATTTAATTCTTGCCTTGTCTTTGGTTGATTTGATATCAAATCTTTTACCTGGTAGTATTGTGGACTAAAAATACAATTCTGGTCTTGTTTGGAAGGCCTGGGATGACCCAAGAACCTAGAGTATCCACATGGAAATTATTGAATTCCACTTGGATGATAATTTATGTAGTCACTATATGATAATTTTGTTCGAGTATATTCATGTTTTGTATTTCTCAGCTGTAGGTTTTGTATATATTTGCACAAACCTGCCTGTGTATATATTCTGGCCTAGAGCCCTCATAATGGATACAAATGATATTCATAATATGGTAAATTATTCACCTTATTTTTAACACCAGTAGCCCTTTATCCATGCAGGTAATTTATGTAGTTTGCCCATTTCCAGAACCTTGTGCAATTCTGCAGACGTTAGTAGAATGTTCCGTTGCTCTTGGGTATGTTATTTCATCCCCGGAAAGGGAAAGAAAGTCGCTATATTCGCAGGTTGCCAAAGCCCTAAACAGCAGTGCCTCTGCAGATGAAGCATCAGCATCAAATGTCGTTATGCTATCCGGGTTCAGTATACCTAAGCTCGTCTTGCAGATTGTTACTATTGAAACTGTACTGAGAATTGATAAGCCAAGCAAGGAGCTTGCTGTTTTGAAGGACATAGCATTCACAGTGTACAACAAGGCACGACGAATCCCACGGGCTGTCTCCACAAGCGACATGTTTCAGTCACCAACTTATTTGGGTAGATCTCAGTCCACAATGATGCATGCTACATCACCTGCTCCTACTCTTTGGAAAGAATGTTTAGTTCCTCGAATGTCTGGGCCAACTCTCTCTCGAGAAACAGATTTTGATGCATCCATGAGGTCGGCAACATGGGATAACTCATGGCAGCCTGCTCGTTCTGGAGGACTGCTGGACCCAAGTAAGATGCCAGATTTATGTGCTCAGGATGATAGAAAATATGCCTTTGAGCCACTTTTCATACTAGCAGACCCTGGGTCTGCTGATCTTAATGCTTTAATGGAACCGTTAAAATCTGGAGCAGATACAGGTGGCAGCAGGGTTTATGGCTCAATGTCAGGAAGTAACTCGGATAGTGGAGTGAGCCCTCTACTCGATGTATCTGAGAGTGACAGTGCAGCAAGTCTTCATTGCTGTTATGGTTGGACTGAGGACTGGCGATGGTTAGTATGCATTTGGACAGATGCTAGAGGAGAATTATTGGACAGCTTAATATTTCCTTTTGGTGGTATTAGTAGCCGCCAAGACACTAAAGTTCTCCAAAGTCTTTTCATCCAAATTCTACAGCAAGGTTGTCAAATAATGTCGTCTTCACCTGAGGCTAGCAATATGAGACCACGAGATGTCATAATAACACGTATTGGAGGTTTCCTTGAACTTGAAATTCAAGGTACTCACTTATTTTATCAGGCACTCAGATACCTTTTGTTTTGAGACTAATGCGATTATCTAATATGTTTTGTCTGCAGAATGGCAAAAGGCAATATACTCTTTTGGCGGTAATGAAGTCAAAAAGTGGCCTGTGCAGTTACGGCGATCCATACCTGAGGGTATTCCACCTAGTTCAAACGGTCCTACACTCCAGCAGCAAGACATGGCCTTAATTCAAGATAGAAACATGCCTTCCTCACCAAACCCTCTGTACAGCCCTCATTCAAAATCAAGCTTCATGAAAGGTGCACTTGGACAATCTGGCAACAAAAAGCAGATACTTGTGGAACAAACTGGAATGGACACTTCAAGGGGATCACTGCACCTAGTTCGCAGCATCAGTTTGGTTGCAGTTTCACAAGATCATTCGTTGCATCTCACATGCCAAGCGGACCTGTTGACCAGACATGCTTCTGGTAAGAACCTCCTGTATATAGACCATCGTATATATTAAAATACTCCAGAAGGTATCACTTTATGCCCATTTGATGTGTATATCTATTCAGTGATGCATTTTGTTCCAACACAGATTAATTACTTGTTACTTATTGACCACTTAAAAATCATTTCGACCTACAGCAGTTTATCACTACATGAGCATAACCCTTTGTTTGCAAGGAAATCAATAGTAAAAGATTGAAGCTTGTCAAATTGTGGCCCTTTTTACAGGCGAAGGGAATCAAGGCAGCAGTGGCCCTTCGAGTTACTTGGAAGGTTTCACTCCAGTGAAGTCCATTGGGTCAATGCCAGCATCACACTCATATCTCCTAGTTCCTTCACCAAGTATGAGATATCTTTCTCCTGCAACATTACAGCTCCCAACATGCCTCACATCAGAATCACCACCGCTTGCCCATCTATTGCACAGCAAAGGGACTGCAATTCCCTTAGCAATGGGTTATGTCATCTCCAAAGCCGTCCCACCTGTAAGGAGGGACTCTGCACAGCTCACCAAGGATGAACAACCCTCTGTTCTCTCAGTTAGCATCATTGATCACTATGGAGGCAGCATTGCCACTGTTCAAGAAAAGATGAGCCGAGGTGGTGGTGGCAGCAATATGAGCAAACAGGCAAGGAACTTCACTCAGGAAACAACAACTCGAGACTGTGAGATGGAGATGCATAATGTGCTGGAAGCTGTGGCCGCGGAGCTTCACTCCCTTTCTTGGTTGACAGTAAGCCCAGTGTACACAGAAAGGCGCACTGCCCTGCCCTTCCACTGTGACATGGTCCTAAGGATGCGGCGGCTTCTACACTACGCTGATAAGTATCTATCTCAACCAGCAGAGAAGGGAGAGACAACTTAGAGGGGTGACTAATTGTTATGTAGCTGTTAAACAGGAAAATTAGGGCTGGATGGTGCTCAGATTCAAAGTGTCTCTGTGTAGGTAGGTAGGCAGGTGAGGGCACGTTGTAGCCTGATTTTGCATTGATAGTACTTAATAACCCTGATTTGTTGGGCCGAGGATGTAATCAACTGTGCAGAACAGGTCGATACCTCTCCCTTGATTAAATGTAATACCGCTGTAACCTTTTCTCTTTTTGGTCATGTCCTTGTATATTGAGGTATTGGTTTCGGGAATGCTCACCTCTTGTTAAGGGTGTGCTGTTGTTTCTCTGTCTCCTGCACTGCTGGCTGTATATTGGAAGCTGCAGAAACCAATGAAGGCTTTATTGTGGGACAAAATTTGAACCTTTACGTGGTGAGTTTTTTTTTTTTTTTTGGGGGTGGGTAAAGAGAGTAATCCTGTGACTAGAACTTGTTTTCCTTTTCCTTTTCCTTTTCTTTTTCTGAATTTAACTTGACTAAAACTTCTGAGTTGATAATGTTGACACCTCTCGTATTCTGAGTCTGATATAATTGGAAAACTCAAGTGTCCACACAAGTAGAAATACATAATACTGCAAAGATTTACAGAGACATTATTTGCAGCATTAAAAAAAAACAGCATCCATATAATAGTAGATCGCTGTGAACAGGTCTGTATTGTTTGTCAATCCGGTGGTTAGATCAATGTGCACACAAGATTGAGATATGATTCCGTTTGTTGATTGGTGCCCTAATAAGTCCTTCCTGACTGGCCATGCGTAATTTTTAGATGGATCTTCCAAACATATTAATGTTCCCTTCTACAGTGTTCACTGGGATAGCGTGCATTGCTGATTGCCCTTCTGTGAGGAGGTTTTGTTTTTCTTTAAAAGTAGTTTAGTAATAGCTTGTAATCGGATCCAAAAGTTCAGTACTGGAATTTCTTCAGAGCAACATTATTGAGATAAGCACCTTGCTGTAATCGGGCCTCGACTGCCTGTTGTTGTACTTGTAAAATCATCTCCCCGCTACAGCTGCAAAATACTCATAACTTGCGTGTGCCCTATTGGAGCAACAGCAAAGCAGTGCTGTGCCGCTGCTCTCCACTCGACGCCAATTTTCTCTTTCTTCAACAAACTTGCTTTTAAAACATTTGCTTTCCAGGATAATTAATTTGCAAAATCTCCTCACATATATCGGCACCCACTCTCTATACACTCACTCACCCCTGGAACGGCAGTGAAATTATTGGTGCCTACAGGCAGGCTCACCCGGCTAAAACCCAGGTAAAACTGACAGGTCTGCAATTCCCTTGGGCAAACTCTCAATCTTTCTCAGCAGCCCTAGCCGGTTGTTGCGAACTCTCTCGTCTTCCTGTACATGATATACACCATCAGTAAGGAACACAGCAAGGGTAGTCATCATCAGCAACAACAAAAGTTTTTCAAGGGCATTTCAAACTCACCGCCATGACAAAGACACCATTGAAGAAATCTTCTAGGGGTTGAATCAGGAGAAGAGAAGCATCCGCAAAGGTCTTAATATCAACACCTACAGGATGGGTTGTTGGATACAGCACAGGTAATCAGACATAATGCAGAGAGGCAAGCCATTCACGACAAAAATGAAACTGAAAAACGTGTACCAGGATGGATCTTATCAGCAACCTCCAAGTAGGCGCTCCACAAAACTTTTTCTTCATCTTTCTCGAATACACTTGGGTCAATCTACACATAAAATCAGAGTCAGGAGAGAAATACTGCACCAATAATGAGTACTCATGACTGGTGATGGGCTAGTTGCGAGTAAAAACTTCGCTGTAATTTGAACTGAACTCGTAGTTTATGATGGTATACATGTTTAAGCCAGTACCTCCAAAACAGACTCGATTTCTTTTCCACGGATGATCCTTGTTGGCCTTGAATACGCTTCAATAACTTTTGGAAAAGTGTCCGTTCTTGAAAATGCTTCCATCTGCAAGTGTCCACACAACAAAAACTATAGAGTACTCGGAAGAACTGTAGAATCTTTGGGGCGGATTGGTGAGGGGCACATAACATCTTACTTCAGTTGCTGTTTGTGCTGCTAGATAAGGGCAGTTTGCACGCTCCATAAGCACTGAACGGACTATCTCGCAGTTAATTCCCTCATCCACCTGATGGCAATGACAAGAATAGATGCCACTTTGAAAAAGGCAATGGATTCCATCGACCAAAAGTTTGATTACATGGAGCAAAATGAGTTTTAAATGAAATGCAGATGTATCAGTTCAAAATGTTAATCCTATTCAAATAAATGACCAGCACAGCAGTTGGAGAAATAATGACAACCATCCAAAATTTTTTTGTTTTCCATGGTAAATGTACCAGTGTGTGTACCAGTGTATCTCTATCCCTAGCTAACACCCAAAATGAAAAATCCTAATATGTGTATATAACTCAATTGTCATTAAAGATCAAGATAATATGTACCAGAAGTTGTTCCAGTCTCCTTGTGACGAATTGTACTGCCTAAAAAGGATTTTGAAAATAAATCTGTCAGGAACCATATACTAAATGAACATAAGTACATAAACATTATCTGAAATGCATACTGACCTCATCTATAACATTAGTCTCTATTTCTATGGGTTGCACCCCAGCCAATAAGGTGAGAGCTCGCCTGAGGTCAAAGCTCTTCTTGTTCTCAACCAATATTTGGACCTAGATAAAATACGTGTGAGAAAGTTTCATGTGATGATAATTGGGAAAGTTTTATGTGATGGTAATTGGGCTTTTTCTAACTCCCTTACCAGTCCATAAGAGACCCTTCGAAGTCCAAATGGGTCATTGGTAGAACTTGGCTGGCATCCAGCTCCAAACAATCCAACTAGGCTATCCAATCTGTGAAACAAATGAGAAAAGGGTAGCAGCTTCTCTAGCTTGAATAAATTCTTGGACAAATGAAATGCAGTACTACCCGGAAAGTTGCCACAAAATTTCTGTGCGCTAACAGAATTAACAAATGAAACGCAGAAGTTATTTTTTCATGTTGAGACTGAGTGGGCTACATTTGTGTGCACAAGTACCTATCAGCAACCGCAAGGACTATACCAGCATCTGTTCTTGGAAACACATCACCTGAAGACCGAGGAAGTGTTATCTCAAATAGTGCTTCTGCAATCTTTGACATGAATATGTAATCAGCCAAAATGGACAGAATGCTAAGACAAGTTGGTACCAAATTACCACATTAAAAAAGAATCACAACCTCTTCAGGGATGCCATCTCTCAAAGCATAATGGCGTGCCATAATTCCAGCAAGTGAAGTAAATTCTGTGACAATAGAAGTGGCAAGATCTGACATAGCCAATGCAGCCGCATCTTTGATAATTGGGATCATTCTCTCATTTATTCCGAGAATAAGGGCCAATTCAGCAACAGTATTCTCAACACGTGTCATTTTATCGAGCATTGTGCCAAGTTTTTCCTATTCAATTAGGATGTAATTATTATGAAAGACAAACATTACAGAAGAAATAGCGTAAGAATTAAGGACAGTATACTTACATGAAAAAGAATGCCACTAAGCTGGCCTTGGAATTCAGAAAATTTCTTTTGTGTATCCATCTTATAAAAAAATTTGGCGTCCTCATACCTTGCCCTGCATTGTACGACAATTCAGAATCTAAAGCTGACTAAAGTAGTAAAGTCCTCTAATCAAACAAAAAATCCAGAGGGCACAGAAAGAACACTTCAATCATAATGCTGTTTAGTTGACTATGGCGATTGTTGTTCATGCAAAGAACTTGACTTTGCAATGCATGCCACAACTTGTTTATAAAATCATCATAGGGCCTTTCAATAACCTGAGAACAGCTTCATTCCCTTTGCGGACAACTTCCTCGCTAATTGCACCATTGGCAACCTAAGGGAAAAGTGAGTTAAACAAAAGGGTAAAAAGGCATTACTCAATTGTCAAATATATGATGGAGGAAAATCTCTCACAGCAACAAAATAAGGTAGCAGATCGCCTGTGGACTTGGAGATTACAGCAAAATACTTCTGGTGTTTCTGCATAACCTGTAGTTGCAATTCTGATTAAAAAAATGCAGCACATTACAAGGCATTATATTTCTAAACAAGGTTACATGTTAGCAGGCTTATAATTTTGGTCACTGAATTGTCAAGAATTGAAGAAAAAAAGTTAGCTTCTACGCATCCACAATAAAAGGCTGAACATACCGTAATCAGTACATCTTTCGGAAGTTCTAAGAAGGAATCATCATATCGACCAAGGATGGGCACAGGCGCCTCCACAAGATTGACAACCTGCATAATGTGGTTTGAAATTACACTTTTTGACAATAAAAATTAAGATAAAAAAATAAAAAATGGAATAAAAGGATATCTACCTCCTGCAGCAAGCTATCAGGCGCAACAAAATCGCCACCAACACCTTCAGCCAATACAGTAGAGGCATGCAAGACTTTTTCCTTCCGCTCCTGCAGTAGAATATTTTATGAAACTTTATTACAGTAACATCTGGAGTGCTGAGCACTTGAAAAATTATGAATGAATCCATTTAGCCTTTTCCCTGCTTCATGCAGGCTACTAAAGCTGACAAAGATCAAAAGTTCAAATCCATACTTTAATGACAAATATTGCGTGAGATTGAGATTTGACGTTAAGAAACCTCCAAACAAAACATTACTTTGTTAATAAAAAAATTAAAAATGAGTTTGTGGATCACTTAAGTGTGTATGAACAACCTATATGCACTCATCTCACCTGCATATTAATCAAGATCCCAGTTTTTTCCACACTACGTAAATATGATTCTGCAGTTTCCACCTGAAATTGGAGAAAAAATTCGGATTACTTCCATGGTACATATGATGAGCTGGTAGTATGCTGCTTTAGTTATTTTATTTATGTACAATACAAGAGAAAGGGAAGATGTCAGAAAAGAATCTTTTATGTATTGTTTGCTGAAATACAATGTATAATATCATAAAAGTTTAGTTTATGCAGCAACATTCTTACTCAAGACAACCATCAAGATAGAAGTAACAAAAGAAGCAAAATAGATGAAATATACAAACAAGCAATCCAATTAGTACCTTAAAATTAGCCAAAGAAGAGTTACGAAGGCCACATGACTGATTCCCACTGCCAACGCAAACCTTGTTTGTTAATTGATAGAAACAAGAATGCTCAAAATTTATGACAAAACAAGATCGAGAACTAATACAAAATGTAGTACCTTGAGATACCAGCAAAATAAAATGGCACAACAAAATCGCCATGAAGTGCCAGGATCCAGCGTATTGGACGACTAAAAACAATCTGCGAGTGAAATAATCTAGAGTGAGTGGCATGCACATTGATCTTGTAATGGGATCTGTAAAGCTCATTGCCCAAATTAAAGAAGTAACTATTGTCCTCACCACAGAAAAGCAAAGAAGTAACTATAGTTGAGAATTTATCCAAGATTAACCAAAGGTACATAATTATGAAGAAGCATTCATTCTGTATATTACCCTTTTATCTATGTATTATTTTCAGGAAGGGTCCCCCCTAGGTGAAACAACAGAAGAGAACTAGCTACAGCTAAGTTATGAGTTCTGTTGATACAAGTACTCTAACACATATGTAATCAGGTTAATTTGAAACTATAGTGGCATTAGATCATTTGATAGATGACTAGGATTCCTCGAACATAATAGCACATTGGCAGCATAAAGGCCATTCAGGGTACACATACATTGGAGTTCCAGCGCATCGACTTGGGAAATGAGATACCAGAAACAATAGTAGGTATATCTTCAGCTAGGACCTGCAGTTGACATGCTACAATTAAAGGACAGAAGCAGAGAGATACACACTGCAAATAGAAAAGAATATGCGAAGCCACACATGTCGAGTCAGGTACTGGAAGACACGGACTCTGAACACAGTACTTAATAATTAAGTAATTAATTATTGCTAAGCATCGATTTTTTTTTAACGCAATGGCAGGAGCTCTGCCTTTCAATTAAGATAGGGAAAGATAGTTTATGTACAAGCAAGGACACTCCACATAAGGGTTTCAAGCCCCCCGAAGCAGGTAAAGGAGGGAAACACACGCCCCAATGGGGGAACAACAACTAAATATAAGCGAGTGCTCTCTTCCTTTGCTCTATGTCTTTCTTTATCCTTGCGGCTACTTGCGGCACCGTTTCTATCTTGTTGTTGAAAATTCTCCTATTTCTCTCTTTCCAAATATTCCAAAAGGTGTAGATTACTACCCTGTTAAGTCGTCTACGTTCAGATCTTGGCACTTTCCTTGCCACCTCTTCCCACCATGCCCTGATATGGATGGGGTCTGCCTAGGGTTGCTGTTGCAGTTGAGTGAAGTTTTCCCAAGAGAGGATTTGATCCCAAACCGCCTTAGCAAAAGGGCAACATAGGCATAGGTGGAGACCGGTTTCTAAGGGACCGTTGCACAGCACGCAGTGTTGTTGGTGTGGCCACCCTCTCTTTTATAGGTTTTGCGCCGTAAAAATTTTATCTTGCACTAAAATCCAGGCGAAGATCTTGCATTTGTTCTCCACGTGCGCTTTCCAAATCAATTCCGTACGGAAGGGGACGAGCGAGCCTTTGAATTGAATTCTGTAAGCTGAGCGGGTGGAGTAAATCCCATCCTGGGTCCATCGCCAGATGATGGTGTCCTGGACGCCCTGTTGTAGGTGCACATCCTGTATTCGTATCCAAAGGGACACAAACTCCTCTATGTGGACAGCCGAGGTGATTTTCCTTCCTAGCGAGCAGCATCCAATTGTTGTTCCGGAGCTCTTGTTGCACCGTTCGGTTTCTCCTTGAAACAAGGCGAAACAAGTTCGGGGCTAGGTACCTAGGAGCTTGTCCATCAAGCCAATTATGGTGCCAAAACTTAGTCTTTGCACCATCCCCCAAAGTTATAATGATTGAGGAGTTGAAGAGGAGACGATCATCATCAGTACATGGAAGCTCTGAGCCGCTCCAAGACTTGGAGTTGTCCACCTATTCTTGCCAAAGCCAGCGCAACCGGAGGGCTCTCCCAAATCTATCAAGGTCAGGAATGCCTAAACCACCAAGGTCTTTTGGTCTATTAACTGTTGGCCAGTTAACCAGGCAGTGTCCATCATTGGCATTCTCCTCCCCCTTCCATAAGAAAGATCTCCTGATTTTGTCCCATGCCGCCAAGGGAAACACCGTGAGGTGGTAGGTTGGCATGGAGGAGAGGACAGAAGTTACTAGAGTGAGGCGTCTTGCTTTGTTTAGCCATCTTCCTTTCCATTTGGGTAACATTTGTCCAATACGCTCAATGAGAGGTTGCATATGGACCTTTTGCAGTGATCTGATGTGGAGTTGTAGCCCCAAATATTTGCATGGGAAGTCCCCTCTACTACCGGTGAAGGGTGATAGGACTTGGTCTAGGTCGACGTTTCCACAACTGATTGGATGCACTGAGCTCTTTTCTAGATTAATATGGAGTCCCGAGAATGTGCCAAAAGCCTGTAGGATGATTTTGATGGCTTCTACATCGTCTTTTATTGGATTGATGAAAATAGCCGCATCGTCTGCATACATAGAGGTTCTCCATTTTGCCGCCGTGATGGGTAAGGGGGTGAGTATCCCATGTTGGGTTGCTTGGTCAAGCAATCGTTGAGGCGGGTCCATAGCTAGGATGAAGAGCATGGGTGAAAGCGGATCTCCCTGCCGGACGCCTCTGGCATGGCTAAAAGTGGCTCCTTGCCGCCCATTAAGCAAGGCTGTCGAGGTGGATGTACGTAGGAGAATAGAGATCCATTCACGCCAGCAGCGGTCCGAAGCCCAGAGCCTGCAGAATCTCAAGCAAATACCCCCAATTTACCGTGTCAAAAGCTTTGTGGATATCTAGTTTCATGAACAAAGCTAGTATCTTCTGCCTGTGTAGCCTTTGTACTACTTCCTGGACGTAAAGAAAATTATCATGGATGCTTCTCTTTTTTATAAATGCGCTCTGGCAGTTGGAGACGAGGGAGTTCAGTCGAGGGGCAAGTCTGTTAGCTAACACTTTGGAGAAGATCTTTGCAATGCTATGAACGAGGCTGATGGATCTAAAATCTGTAACTCTTGTTGCATCCGTTTTTTTGGGTAGAAGGATGATGCAAGCCGAGTTTAGCCATTCAAAATCCTGGGCATTCAATGTGAATAGGCTGTTCATGGCTGCCATAACATCCTCTTTTTCCCAACAAGCTTTGAAGAAGGCACCCGTGAAGCCATCTGGGCCTGGCGCTTTGTCGGACGGCATGGAATTTATAGTATTTTTTACCTCATCATGGGAGAAAGGCACCTCCAAATCGGAGAGATCATGTTGATTGTAGCCAAGGGATTGCCAATTGACTGTCGAAGTTCTCGGAACCATGGAGCCAATGTGATTTTTAAAATAATCTCGTATCACCTTTTCTTTTTCTTCATGAGCAACCGCAATCCCCGCATCCGTATGTAGACTATGTATGTAATTCTTTCTCCGGCGTGCACTGGCTCTACTGTGGAAAAATTTGGTGTTAGCATCTCCACAACTGAATGTATGTGAGCCTCGATTTCTGTCCTGATTCTTGATTTTTCAATGGCTGCGAGCCCCGTGCTACGGG
The DNA here is from genome assembly GCF_019320115.1 of Miscanthus floridulus. Classification (NCBI taxonomy): domain Eukaryota; kingdom Viridiplantae; phylum Streptophyta; class Magnoliopsida; order Poales; family Poaceae; genus Miscanthus; species Miscanthus floridulus. Next base: position 46,136 of record NW_027098317.1, read on the forward strand.
CTTTGAGGCGCCGACATAGGTCAAGCTCCATGCCAGTGAGCAACCTATGCTCTTGGGTTGCTTCTAACTGTAACAATACTTCCTTCACTATGGCGAGCTGCAGCTTCGTATCCCCTATTTTATCTTTTTTCCAACGCTTGATTCCTTTTGCCACACGCGCCATTTTGATATGCAAGCGTTTCATAGGAAGGGTAGAGGCGACCGGCCTATTCCAAATGTTTTGGACAAGATCTTGGAAGCCTTCCATCTTAGTCCAGAAATTTTCGAAGCGAAAGGACGTGTTCTGATGGTGGTCAAGCTCTCCCTGCAGTAGTAGCGGGGTATGGTCCGACATGAGCGATGGAAGGGAATGCAAGAAGCACGCGGGGAAGATCAGTTCCCACTCGGGGGTACATAGTAGTCTATCAATTCTAGTGAGCGTCGGGTTCTCCTGTTGATTACTCCAAGTGAAGCGTCGTCCATTTAGCTTGATTTCTTTGAGCCTCAAATGATCGATCGTCGCTCTAAATGCCCCCATGAGGCGCTGGTTTAGATTGGAATTGTTCTTGAGCCATAACTCTCCAGGAGAAAACTGTCGGTTGTCTTGAGCGATCTCGAACTGATGCAAAATTTCTCTTGCCAAGGCAAGCTGAAAGCTAACTTGGCCCACCGCCTTACCACTCCAACTCTGCAGGCCCCTAGTAACAGCTTTAAACTTCTTGTTTAGAGTTATAAAAGGGCACTGGCCAGCAGGGGTTGAAGCCCACGCTGAACCCATCGAGTTTGGTCCAAAAGGACTCAAAGTGAAATCTGGGTCGTCCTGATCTATTATCTTGGAGGCCCAGCAGAAGAGGGCAATGATTACTCTGAAGCAAGGAGTTGGGAAATTTCTCCTCCTAGTCGACTGAGCATAGCACTCGATCCAATTTTACCAAGGTTGGAGAGTTTTGCTGGTTTGACCACGTGTACTTGCGACCATGCAGGGGTATCTCTTTGAGAGCCAAATCATTGATGAACCTTCTGAAACGACCCTCATTGCCCTATTATAATTAGCATTATTCTTGTCCTCATCTCTGTAGATTAGATTAAAATCCCCAGCCACCAGTCCCACCACCCATGGTCCCGGACATGCTGCACGAATATCCCTTAACTCCTGCAGAAACTGAATTTTGTCGTCATTGCCTTGGGGTCCATACACACTGGTCAACCACCATGACTGCCCATTTTCTGTAGAGAACTGAACTGTTATGCTGTGGTTGTCAACCCGCCGAGCTAGAGAAACTCCAATATGCTGTCTCCAAGCGAGCAAGATTCCTCCACTGGCTCCAACAGAAGGAGCAGCAATGAAGTCAGAGAAATCCGAGCCTAGACTAGAGAGAATAATTCTGCGAGACATATCTGTGACTTTGGTTTCCTGAATACACAAAATGTCCGACCGAGAGGAATCCACAATAGAGCGTACGGAGTCTTGCCTAGAGGTAGAATTTAGACCCCTAACATTCCAAATTAAAATTTTTGCAGGATCCATAAAAACACATTTGAAGCCGACCAAACATATAACAGAAAGCTATCCCAACATTTCACTGTCAACCCCTTGGCCAAAGTCCTCAGGCAAGGACCACTTGAACAGAGTAGACAGCGCCCGGAGGTGTGAATCAGACAGAGGATGTCTAAACAACTTGGCGTAATCATCCTGAGCTTGTTGGTCAATACCTTCATTTTCGCCGAGGATGTCCAGCGATCGCATTGCCTTCTTCTTTGTCCTTCTGATCAGATCATCCGGCAGAAACTCTGCTGCAGCCCCGGCAACGCATGGCTGTTGGCCTATTATGGCTATTATAGATTGATTACTCTTATAATAGGCAAGGAGATCCGACGGTGGTCATACTTCTATAAACCAACCCTGGGTCCTCCTTGCCTCTATATGTACCCCTGCCTCTTGGCCTCATAATCAATCTACTAATTTCCCATGAAATTCTATTGCTTTCACTTCGCACAAGAAAACATAGCACCTAGTTTATGGAGGTTGACTGATGGTAAATAGGATGGAGCATTTAATCTGTTTAGACATTAGAGTTCGCCATCTGGTACTGACAATTAAAAAAATGGATGACTAGATTAGTATGTTGATCCGAATACAAGCAAGCTGCTCTAAGAAAACCTAGCAAAATGCAACAGATATCATTCTCATTCCAGTGCCAGAAAGTCCATTGTTTATAAACACCACGAATATACGAGGAAGAACTTTTTAACTCTTGAAAACTCTGTTGATCAACTAAGGCCTACTTCAGGTATCCAATACAATCTTCTGTCAAGCAAATATATAGGATAAGAAATAACCTCATCAGCAAAACGAGCAGACTCTCTGACTCTAGCATAGATATATTCTGTTTTACCTGTAAAGTGTGATTTTTTTCATGAAATTTAGGCCTCTTTAACAACAAGAAGAGATAATTAAGAAAAAAGGGGGTTATAAGGGGGAAGCAGTATTATGTGTTATAAGCATAAGGCCTCAACATGGGCATCTGGTAATAAGATATAGGAAGCAGATAATAAATCTGAAAAAGAAACTTCAATTTTCTCTTGATAAAATATGGATTCATCTAATCAATTCAGTACCCTCTATTTCTAGCACTGAATAAGTTTATAGAGAATAAGCAGATGAGAACTAAACTAAAGCTAAGGTTATCCTATAAAATAACTAAATGTAATATCAATGAATGATCTACACAGGTCATCAGCTCTATAGTAAATTCCGTGCTATCAATTCCACATGGTGATTCGAACACAGCAAGCATGAACAAGAAGTGGAGATGACTGTAGGTAGGTAAGTTGGCAACCAATCACAATGAGCAATATAATTATATAAATGGTGCAATGATGAAGATAAACCCAAAAGCTAGAAAGAGAAATTGGCAACTCTAAAAGAAAGTGGCAATTATAAATATTTAAAAGGGAAGAGCTTGTTTTGTATACCACCTATTCTTCTATATAGATGATCGACAGAGACATTATTCTTTCGACAAAATCCCTCAGCGGCCTGGATAGGAACAAAGACAATTATTCTGTAAAAATTCCATCAAAAGAAAATTGTTCTAAGAGGATAAGGTCCTTATCAGCAATGGTAAAAAATGCAGCTTTTGTAAATGATGCTACTCTGTTCCTCCTAATTAAGAACCAAACTAGATTTTATTTTCCACATGCACATATTCATGTTTCAGGCTACAAAAGAGATACAAGAATAAGCAATATCACAACAGCAGAGTATAGCCAAGTTTCTTGTGGATAGCCAACCTTAGTGGGGTTTCCTTCTTCGTCAAATGCCTTCGCAACTGGTGGACCACGTAGTTCAACCTCTACCTCTGTTTGCTTCATACTAAGATTTTCAACAACAATCTGTAAATCAAAGCTGGACTTCTTGCTTCAGATTGGACAAGTGTAGATGTAAAAAAAATAGTGGTCTAATATATTAAGGGTTTTCCATATAACAAACATAACTAAAAGATGCCCACCAAGAAATCACTTCTTTCAAAAATGTTTTCGTGTTCATGTACACCGTTTTAGATATTTCCGTGTGACTAAAATGCACAAACATCCCTAATATACTAAGCAAAGGAAATTTTAATGAGTAAGAAAAGTTCTCCACCATGCAATTGGCTTAGCCATCAGGCAGGTTATCACATTCATTTCTAACTGAACACACACCAAACTGGCTCCTGGTCTCTACTCACAGAAGGAATACAAATATTGCAGATATTTTAGACATTACATGACAGCAATTTCTGATGAAGCTTGAAAGATATGACGGTGTAGAAAAATACATCAAGAAGGCTGGTCAGGAAACTAAATGCGAGATGAAAACTGTCAGGATGATACCGCTAATCTCCTTGGTGTCCAGTAAGTGTGCACTTTCCCATGGGTCAATCTACGTTTCTCCAATGTATTAACTAGAGATTTCTCAAGCTGAAGATCAACAAGCAACAGATCACAAGTCATTACACTATGAAACAAAGTCAGCAAATTCTAGTAAAGAAAAATTTGCAAAGCAAGGGTCATCATGTTCTTTAGATACAAATGGAAAGCCATGTTTACCTGTTCAGTTGCTTCTACGACATCACGGGGTGGCAACTCTTCTGTTCCTATTTCAAGAACAAATGCCCGTGGTTGCACCGGCACTTCCTGAATGGCAGAAACCAAATTTCTAGGTCAAACAACATGTGTTTTGTTTTGTGTAGTCTGCAACACCATATGTGCATTCTTATGTGATTTTCTTCGTAAAAAATACTCAGCGGATAGCAATGTAAATGAACTACCTCTCTACGAGGTTTTTCGGAGACATGAGGATAGATAAGGTTATCCTCTTCGTAAGCACCCAAAGGATGTCCAAGGTTTTCTCGAGTTTCCACCCAAAGCTGAGCACATTGACGAGCAAGGCTGCACAAAGCAGTCAGCAAGATCATAATTTTATTTTGACTTTAATGCAGAAGCTAGATGAAAGAAGAACATTGAACGAACATCAAATAATGTAACATAATAATGAATGGTTAAACACCAAATCAGTTCAATAAGAAAACAATATTAGATGAAGCAATCTTCAATTATGAATCCAAAGCCCATAGCAATGAAGTTGGAAAAGCAATCAAAATATGGGTAGTGAGGAATATTAGAACTTAAAATAAAATGCAGGTTGCTAAACCTCCAAGAAAAAGAAAAACATGGTGATATGGAGATATTTGTTGCTCTAATGGAAATATATAATTTAATTAGGAACAAAGAGGCACTTGAAAGTTTCCATGATACCTGATGAGGTAAGATAGAAAGAAAACAAGGGAAATAGTTCCGCACCTTCGCATGCGACCAAAATATCTTGCACGCTCAGTTACACCAACAAAACCTCTAGAATCTAATATATTGAAAGCATGAGAGGCCTTCAGAACCTGATCATACCTAGTTCATTGCAAATCAAGAGCCAACTTGTCAATGTTATCACTTAATTGCTTGTGATCCAAAAGAGACGGTATAAAATCATTCAAGCATACGCCGGAATTGGCAGCCCCAGTGATAACAAAGAGCGAGCCTCTTCTTCAAAATTGTCAAAGTGCTTTTGAATGTGACTGACATCTGCATGTTCTAAATAATATGCACTCATCTCCTTCCTGAAGTCAAGAAACCAGAAATAAGGTCCAAAGCTTAAGCACATGACAGAATCAGTATCCATGGTATATAAGAGGAGGAAAATGGAGGGAAAATCTAAAGAAAAAAGAAAAGAAAAGATCTGCATAGCATCGAAAAACAGTCAAGAAAAAAGCATACTCGTTCTCAAGGAACAGTTCTCCATATGTAATTCCTTCCGTGTATAGTATATTCTTGAAATGATCAACTCCCTGTCACAGCATCTAAATTAAAGTAAGGTCAGCTTTTTCAAAGGTCATGCTACCCAGCATAGTATGGTAGAAATGATCTCAATGGAGAAGTTAGTATCACAGTTGTTGTGCTATAGACATACAGGAGTCAAGGATCAATAATCAACAAAATCAAGGAATTATGTTTACAATTCTATCCAGGAAGAAAGAATGCTAATAAGCACTGTATATGTATGACTCATACAAGACGAGTACAAAATAATTACTGGGCCTACCTGAAGTGACATGAGGATACGCTCAAGTCCATATGTTATTTCAACAGAAACCGGCTGCAATGGAAGGCTTCCTGACTGCAACAATTGAGATACAAAAAAAAGGTACAGGGATTAGACAGGAATAGGACCTGAAAACTTTTAGTACATGAAGTGACGATGCAAAATCATCTAGTTTCTCATAGGTCATCTAGTTCTGAATAAATAAAGTTTCGTTTTTTTATGCTATTTTATTCTTGGTGCAGATCACATAGTTCCTCCTGGATGGTCTAGTTTTCTTTTCTTTTCTTAAAAAATCTAATAAGTCCACTGTCACTTGGTCTGATTTGCATTCCTTGTCTACATCCTAAATATGCAGATGAAACAGCTGTGTGGTCCCCAGTTTGATTTTAGCAAGAGTCATGAAGTGATACATAGTACTATTTAATTAGTTGTACCTGCTGAAAATATGTGAACTGTGTGATTTCCATGCCATCCATCCAAACCTCCCAGCCCAGTCCCCAAGCACCAAGAACCTATCATGAATAAGAAGAAATTCGTTGGAGTTTACTTAGCCAGGACAACATGTGCTGGCATAAAAAAAAAGAACACTGGAAAGAAGGTAGAAATTCACCGGACTCTCCCAGTTGTCTTCAACAAAGCGGATGTCATGTTCACAGATGTTGATACCTGTGAGAAAAACAACTCAACCAATCACTGACTCCATTTATATTCGTTAAAAATGTGATTAGAGGGAAACATAGAACATCATAATGTACCAGTTGGGACTTTCATTAATTAATACCCAAAAGTAAAAACATTTATCACATTAGTGTTCCTTGGTTGTTGTACAAAGCGTCTAGTAGAACTGAAGGCAGATAATATTATTTAGCAATACCTATTGCTGAAAGGCTGTGCAGAAAGAGATCTTGCGAATTTCCAGGATCAGGCTTCAGAATTACCTATTCATAGGAATGATTAAATTCCTTGAATCAGGCACCGGTAACAGTTTGGCCAATCAAATAAAATAAGATGGGAAAAAAAGGAGCAAAACTTGAGTCAACCTGAAACTGAGTATGGCGCTGAAGCCTATTGGGATTGTCCCCATAGCGACTATCATCTGGTCTTATACTTGGCTCCACGTAACTTGAGGATCAAAATTGGAGAAAAAATACAGTACAACAAAAAGAAAAGAAAAAAAGCAAAGGAAGATGGAGTTAGCACTGTAGCCTTTGTATATACTGCCGTTCATATAGAGCATCACATGTCAGTGTTTTGAGATTACAGGAATTATTATTATATATAATAAGGAAATTATTGTAAGCCATAATTTGTGGAGCGCAATGAGGAGAAATTAGACGGCGGCGCATAAACAAAAGGGGTGGGACTGTGGGAGTTGAGTTGATAAATACTACTAGTAGTGGTCAGGATGAGGGGTGAGAAGGCGAGCTTACGCGACGTTCCATGGCTCAGGACCTAAGACTCTAAGAAATGTGAGAGGATTCATTGTGCCTGCTCCGACCTGGATTCGATGTGGATGAAAAAACAACGTTATTACCTACTAGTAAGGGTCGGGGTAAGTAACAATGCTGAAGAATACGCATGTAACTAAAGCAGGTTACCTCGGTGTTGCTACACTGCATGACGGCGCATCCTACGGAGGCCCAGTACTCCTGTGGAAATGGAATTGGAATTGAAGAGGGATCAGACGTCACTCAGAGGAGAGAGGAGATGGGTGGTTTTGAATTTGATTAGTGGGGAGGGGAAGGGAGCAGCGGGCGAAACGAACCTGGAGACGCTGGATGGCCTGCTGGAAGGTGAGGACGGAGGAAGCGGAAGAGCCCCGTTGGTTGGCAGCAGACACGGCGGAGGAGGAGGTGGAGGCGTCGCCGTCTGCTGCGGCAGGAGCAGAAGAAGATAGGGGGAGGCGAGGGCGAGGGCGTCGGCGTCTGCGGTGGCGAGGAGGACAGAAGCGGGTGGAGGCTGGAGGAGGCAAAGTGGCGGGCGCCGTTAGTAGCGGGGCGTGCCGGCGGGCGGCGGTGGGTGAGAGGAGGGGAGGCGGAGGAGCCATCATCAAGAAGCCACTTGCCAGGTGGAGGTAGAAGAGGAGGATAAGGGAGGGAGGAGACAGATAAGATGGCTGGTGGAGGTGGGGTACGTCTTCCCTCTAGTGAAAACGTACTTCGGCTACTTATCTTTCTCTGGAGAGCACCTAGCACTGAGCAGTAGCAGGCTACCACTGAGCAGAAAAGCAGAAACCACCACAGTCCACAGACCACAGGGGTGCATCATACTACAATCTATCTATAATCTATCATCTATAGAATGTAGCTAAGCTAACAACAATCTATAGTATAATAGTAAAAGAAGAGTTGCTATTAGTAAAACTAGTAGTAACAATCTATTGCATGCCTGCACCAATTCAATCCTCGATCCCTCAGTAACACCAGTTCTTCTTTCTACGATACAAATTTGCACTACGTACGCACTCGAGCAGCAGAGAAATGCTGAATCTCTCGCTCGCTCGCTCGCTTATTCAGAGGGGTCACACGCAAATGGCAGCGGACCACATCAGAGAGAAGAGAATTCGTTCAGAGCCTCGAGAGCTTGAGCTGCTGCTGCTTGATGAGGGGCCGGAGGTACTCGTGGTACCCCTCCGGCACCACCGTCTCGTTCAGCGGGTCCTTCCACGCCTCCTCGTACAGCGCCGGGTACACGTCCCCGTCGTACCGCCCCAGCACAGACCCCAGGTAGTGGTCCGTGTAGTTGAACGCATCCACCAGCGCCACAGCGCTCGGCCGCACCTGTGTAATGTGACAAGTCAGCAAGCCGTCAGTTCAGTTCAGTTCAGTTCCTGCTGCCCACTTCTTCACTGGATTTCACTCCATTTCATCGTTTGCCAGCGCTATATATAATATACCTGCGCGTACAGCTTGCCCAGCTGCTCGTTTGCCAGCGCTCCCTGCCTGGGCGTGATGCACCCAGTCACCAGGAAGTCACCCAGGTGCTTGTGGAGGATGTAGAGCGCGTACACGTTGCAGAGGGTCTGCAGCTGTTCCTTCACCCCGTGTCCAGGAATGTCCTGCTGCACCTTCTCGATGAACCTGGGCGACAAGCAACAAGAGTAGCAAATGAATCATCGTTATTTCCTTTCATTTTCTTTTCTGTTCTTTTCTTTTCCAAAAATACGAAAAATGACATGGAAGGAATTGCGCATGCTTCCTCCACATGGTTGTGTACTTGCTACTCACTTGGTCACGATGATCAGCTGGATGTGAGCTACTGCAGCCTCAAGCAAATCTGGGGACCGCTCGTAGAAACCTGCAGGGAATGAGGTCGTCATTGGTAAAGTTGATTAATTTCCATCCAGACTTTACCAGCTATATAAGATTTTTGTTTTCTGCCTGTCTCCCAGACTAATGTGTGTAAAATAAATACTAACCTTCCTCTTGGCTTGCAGCTTGGCTTATGTTCTGGGCACAGTTTACCGCCATCCTGAGCGCTCTTGCTTCAAATGCCTCTTGAATGGCAGCAGGGTTAAGCCAATCTTCGGCTGTTGATAGTCATCAAAACATGGACTATTACCATCACATCACAAAATATATCACCTCCTTAAGAGACAAGGAGACCATACAATGTGTCAGCCTATAATTATGTACCTGAATTGACAGCAGATTTGCATTGCATCAGATACTGTACTTTGCCCATGTACGCCATTGTGCCAACAGGCTGTTTTCCGGATGCCAATTGAGAAACAGTTTTCATTAGAATCCTTGCAACCTGCAGGTACCACCAAAGGCTATTACCACACCATTGACAAAAAACACAATGAAAGAAAAAAAGGGCTTCAATCAAATAAACTACGTGCTAAAAGCATGACAGATGATTGACATCATCACAACTAAGGAATATGAGTAGCATACAAACCTGCAAAAGTAAAACAATGTTGTCTCCTTCGTAAGTGCAAGCAGGAACATAGACGGCAAACAATTCAGGAAGCCCACTGCTGTTCAAGTAACCATGTCCACCACAGAGCTTCCGGCATTCTTCAATTGCATCCTGCGTAACAGAGAGAAATATCCCTTTATACAACAATGAATTGTAAAACTGTCCTTTGTTATATATAGTGACTAGACCATCAGAACATGCATAAGCTTGACCATCAGACCAGAGCCTGCTCTCTTAAAATGGAATGGAGTCAGGCAAGTCAGACAGAAAAATCGTATCTAGTGACAGCCTATGAAACCTGAATTACGAGCTACAATTGAAATACCCAAGAAAGATTTAGTGATATAGACAACATCTGCCCAATTGGTAGTTCAGAACTTCTACAAACCACTTTTATACTACGAGTACTTGGGAATGATCAATATTAACTCAACTCCACTCCAATCATAATTGTATACGAGAGCCAAAGAGGGCTGATGAATATAAACCATTAATAACAAGTAGAACAGCACAAGGGTTACTGAAATTAAACTCAATACATACAGCTGTTACAGATGTTGTCACAGCCTTCAAACCAGCAGTGCATGCATGAGCTTCCTGCAGTGTTGAGAAGTCCTTGGCTTCCAATTTCTGAGTGACATCCGTGTATAGCCAGTTGAGCCAGTCACCCACAAATCTAAATGCATATGCTGAAGCCAGCAATGGAAAGAGTCTGCTCTGTTGAGTCTTGTAATTAAGGACCTGTAATCAGTTTGAATATATTAGTCACCTCTCATTGGTAGCCAGAAGATGCAGAAATATCCATGTACATGTACTCCCTCCGTCCCAAAAAGACTTTACTTCTATCTTTCTCCCAAGTCAAACTATCAATCTTACATTTGATCAAGTTTATAGATAAGGGTATGGACGTTTATCAAACCAAATAGGTATTTGATGCCCGCCTAGTGGATAGATCTCATTTATTAGTTACTTTATATGGTCAGCTCAATTTATGGTTGAGAGCATAGTTTTTTAACAAAATTTCTTCACAATTAACAGAAAAATGAACGAATAATAACGATACGAAATTTATTCAAATATTTAACAGAGAAAGTACCTGAGTCTCAGGGCCACCATCTTGAGAGCCAAACTGCTTTCGGACTGCGCTGTATCGTACAGCAATGCAAACAGCACGGGACAAAGCCTTAGAAGCATCTGCAACAATTGACTGACGAACATAAACCATTGTCCCATACAGCAGCTGCTTTGGAACATTTGAGTGAACATATTTCCCCTCCCTTGTAACTTGTGAAAGCCTAGAAAGCAAGAATATAACCATGTCAAGTTTAAGGAAGGTTAAGACAAGAAAAAAGGGATAAAGTGACAGAATGAAGTATGATGATCCAAATGGACAAACCTCATCAGCATTTGGTCCCTTGGGATGCGCACATGATCAAATCGAAGAACACCATTATCCATACTGTTATATGCACCACTACCAAACTTCCCACCAATATCACCGAGAGTAACACCAGGAAGTGGGGAGTGATCCTCTAAGCTTCGCAGTTGCACAATGAAACCTGGAACACCGACATGCATAAGTCGCAAAGAAAGAGAGTGCATCAATAAAGGCTTCCCAGAAGCAAAACACTACCATGTATGCCATAGTCCTTTCCTTCAGTTATCAACCGAGCGTACACCACTGCATGGGTGGAAGCTTTCCCCAAGCCACCAGGCCACCACTGCCAACAAGAAACATGTAATGAATTGCGGGGCAGCGTCTTCAACAATTTACATCACAAATTGCTAAAGCACTAAAGTAATTTTTAAAAAGGGAAAAGAGCAAATGTTTTAAACAAATCAATAAGGTGGCAGTTGATTCATAGAACTTTACTTTGCTGGACGTGAGAGTTGGACTGTGGATGACAAACTCATCAGTCTTTGGATCGAATGTAGCAGTTGTTTCAAGGCCCTGAACGTTTGAGCCGTGACCAAGTTCCGTCTGAGCATAGCACCCAATTATTTGGAACTTGTAAGCCAGTGGTAACCACTTCTGCTGCTGCTCCTCAGTTCCTTGCCCTTTTATAGCTGGCACGAACATGCCCTGCAAGATCGTATTGTGTCCGTAAGTTAACAAAAGAAGAAGAAGCTTGTACAAAGCAACTATCTGTTGTTCCTTCCATGGCATGAATTTTCTGTGATTGCTATCAAAGGTAAGGCCCTAGTTTTTACAGAAACCCAAGAACCATATGAAGATCGACACACACAATAAAGGCTTGACTGAGGTATGAATAAGAACATATTATTACTAACGGAAAAAGGAATGGATAGACATACCCAATGCAGATCAACATAACCAGGCTGGTCGACATATTGTCTCAACAAATTTGCTTCCTCTTCTGTTAATCGACATCAAGCGAGACATTACATTAGTTTAGAGTGCTGTATGTAGCACAGTTGATCAACGGATCTTTGGTTGTTAGTGGAAATAGATGGGGGTTGATTTGGGACCTGTAAGACGTAGCTCGACGATCCGCTTCCACGCATGGGCTGCTTTTCTCAGAGTGTCCTTGAACAATTCCTTCCTAGAGAGCATGGTCCGGTTATCCTTGCGGAAGACCTACACATATCGAGAACGCAAAGATGTAAGGGGAAGGGGGGATTTAACAGATTGTAATGTCAATCAGATATATATCTTGATGCCTGTAATGGGCTGTATTGAGCTGGGCACACAAAGCAGAGGGTGGGTATTATGTCGATATTAGCCTCTTTAGCATGAAAAAGAAAAAGAAAGATTTTTGTAAGGGAAGAGAAAAGCATGACCGTTACAATCTTCTGTTGCCTTTTTGAACAAAAGGGCATTGTTGAGTATCCAGTTTGAAAGTGGAGACCAAGGTTACTGTAACATGTGATTAATGTTTGGTTACAAATAAATAAAAGATTGTGGTTGGAGTCAACATCGTGAGGTGAGGTGACCATGGCAGGGAGGGAAACAATAAAAAAGCAGGCAGTCAACAGTGGAGCTAAGGATATTCGTAAAATCCTAAATAATGATGTGACCAAAGCTGAATCAAGCGGGTTATCCGAAATCCGTTTGGTTGCTTCCTTTGTTTTCTCCGTTTGGTACCGAGGGAGCGAATGTACGGAAGCAGATGCAAAAGTGGTGTTGCTTTTTACGAAGAAAGAAAGAAGAAGACATAAGTCAGCGGATCAAATCAATCAATCAGAAGGGAACAGATGGTGAGTGTATCCGGAAAAGGCGAAGCATGGATTGGATTGTACTACTGGCTACTGCATATATGGAAGTGAAGTAGGGAAGCACGTGTGCGAGCTACAGCTACAACAGGTAGATGCAAGAAGCAGGCGGGACTTGTCCTCCGATCTGCGTGTCCGGTGAGGTGAGGCGGCGGAATTTGGCGCACTGCAGCCCTGCAGGGTGCAGGGGATGAGGTAGGGGAGCGAGATCCAGACGGGGTGGGGTGGGATTGACCGGCCGGCTTACAGGGTCGGATGCGACGAGGCGTGCCATGCGGTCGGCGACGTGGACGGCGTGGCGTGAGCCGGCCCAGGCGACCTTCATCTCCTCGACGTCGAAGCGCGCGGTGGCCCTCTCGGCGGCGAGGTGGTCCACTTCCGCCATGGCCATCTCTCTCTCTCTCTCTCTTGGGTTCTTGGCTTCGCAGCTGAGTTGTGCTGTGCTGCCACAACTCCTCCCTAATAAAGACCTCAACGCCCTGCAGTATATATATTCTGTTGTTGGGCTACCCGGGTCCCAGTGACGACGTCGAACGGTGGCGCCGCAAGCCGGCGACGAGTTCCTATTATCCTTCTGATTCTGGAAGACGAAGATAGACACGACTGCTACCGACCACATCTCCTGGAGACTGGAGTATGCGCCGCAGCGGATTTGGTTTGGTTTCAGACAGAGAAAAAGGATTCCTTTCCTTTTTACATTATGGCCTCGCTTAGATTAGAAAAAAATTGAACCCGACGAATAGTACCATTTTCGTCTTATTTGGTAAATATTGTCCAATCGTTCATCTCGTGATTTTCAACTAAACTGTGTAATTAGTTATTTTTTTACTTACATTTAATACTCCATACAAGCGGTTAAAAATTAATGTGATGAAGAAAAAGTGAAAAAACTTAAAATTTGGATGGCATCTAAACAAGGCCTATATTTGCATGCATGTGTTTTGTTTTTCACTCGCGTCACATGCGTATTTGACCCACCGCATCCCGCCCGCGTGTGTACTGCCGTTTCGTAGGCCACAGAGATACAGGAATTAATCTATCTCACGTACGTACGTTAACCGGTTTCTATTAGAAAGGTGGACGAGGTGTTCTGTTAGCAAACCTTGTTGTGAGGTCACTAATAAATATAGCTCGGAGATTTATTATGTATTATATAATGATCACATTATCTATTCTAATACGTATTAGAAATAGCCTCTTTAGCATCACTAGATGCACGAACACATACAGTTCTAACTCGCTGTGAGTCCGGATCATGTACGATATAGAGAGGATCGAGAGGCAATTATATTGTGCAAAGTAAAAAAAAAAAAGTAGACAGAAAAATCACCTTGATCGTTTTAATATTATATTAAGTAGTGTATATATTAGAGTCACTCCTATTAGCTTCATCGGCAAATAAATTAACTCACGCTTCGTTCTTTAATACTATTAAGTAGGTCATTCGTTCGGCTAATATTACCTTGGTCGTCACCAAATAAACTAACTCTAGAGTTATCTAAAATTAAAATTTTATATAAAATAGTAATATTTATTAATGAAATTAGTATCATTGAATAACATGAAACATACCTTTTATATTCTACTAATAAAGTTCATCAACATTATAAAAATTAACTCTAAAAGATATTTATTTGGAGATGGAACGGGTAGTTTGGATTCTGATTTTTGAACGAAAGAAGGTTGTAATGACCCACATTTTTAGTAGATAACTAACCATAGATAAGTGGGCCATTAGATTCTCTTAATTACACCAGGCTAGATAATTGATACACATTGACATAAAAATACCCAAATCATATATTCAGACCCACAGAGATTATCACACACGCACACCACAGATCATTCTTTACATGTTCAGGGTACACACTAGGACACACCACTGTGGCAACTATTTCACCCACTCTTGTACTAGTCTATACACCAGTGAACTGCCATGCCCTTCTACAAGGGAGCTAGCCAATCAAGTTGCAGCACTGTACAGCCCTTGACAAGTGAGGTGAATAGGGGAGTAGAATACTAAGGGCGTGTTGGTTTGTTTAGGGTCACGTTAAATGTTTAGACGCTAATAAGAAGTATTAAATATAGATTAATTATAAAACCAATTACATAGATAGATGCTAATTTTTAAGATGAATTTTTTAAGCCTAATTAATACGTATGTTTACTGTAGCACCATATTTTTCAATCATGAACGGATTAGGTTTAAAAGATTTATCTCGCTAATTAGTCGTAAGTTGTGTAATTAGTTTTGTAATTAGTCTATATTTAATACTCTATACATATATCAAATATTCGATGTGATAAGAACTGTAGAAGAAGATGAACGAACCAAACAGGGCCTAATTCGAGAACAAGAAGTGAAGGTGAAAGGAGCGTTTCCCCCATCGTAGTAGCAAACCAGTCCTTGAGTCTCCACTCTAAGTTGAAGCCTACCAAGAGCACCTAGCCTAGTCCTTGCCAGCCATGGAGAACGACATGCGATGAGGGAAAGGGGCTGATCAGTAAGAGAGTCGAGAGAAGTGGCTAGGTGAGGATCAACCAAACAAAGAAGGAGGAGCAGTGTTAGTCAAGATCTGCAAATAGAAGGGGTGCTCGTGAGGGGGCACAAGCCTATGCCTGGAGCTGAAAATCTCCAAGATTAAGGTGAGGTTTCACCTACACATTATAGAGAAGGTTTTCTTTCTTTTCTACAGAGAACACAGAACACATCACAAAGGGATAAATATCTTGGCTGCACTAATTTTGCATATCAAACAAACACTGATAATATGTCCAGATTGCAAGAAAATGATGAACTAGCTGTTACCATAACAAGGTCTAGCATTCTTTTTTTAAGCACAAATATACACATAATACTTCAACCTGGGATAAAACGTTAGCACAAGGAACTTCACATCTAGCAACCCCCAGGCCACAATCTTGAGTTACAGACTAGATGAACTAAGTGTTAGAAATTTAGGTATTTTCATGGTTAATTTAATCCAGAAATATAACATCAACAGGTTTGTGACGGCATATATGTGCATGTGTATATCTCTATTGAACGCTACAGCATGTAGACATGACATACAGATCGATACAGTAAAAGCGCAAAGTACAGTAATCACAGAGATTAGATTGTACCCAGCGAAGGGTCCCATGCCGAGGGCAGCGGAGGCTTCATTCGCACCAGTTGACATAGTGCGTTGGTCGAAGTCGTGGACCGCAGTCGATGCAGAAAGATGTTCGCAGTATAGTCCCACGAACGGTCACCGGGAAGAAGACGCCTTGTTGTGGACGAGCAGTCGCGGATCGCTCCCCAAAAACCTAATCGCCGCTCACCCCGTGCAAGGTTCTCAGGCGGACGAGGGTTCTGGAGGCACCTGCTCTTCGGCTACTCCGTGCGCGTAGAGGTACGATACAGAGAAGCCAGAGGGCTACTGAGATGTGATTTCTCTCGAGAGCGGTTGCGGAAATCAGAAAGGACTGACGGATGACTGCGGATATATAGCTACAACGGTGAAAGGGTCGAGATGGCGACTAGAGGGGGGGTGAATAGTTCTTTTTAAAATTTAATCACGTTGGCTAACCGAAACAAGTGCGGAATTAAAACTATCGGTCTAGCCAAGACTACACCCCTCTATCTATGTTCACTAGCACCTTGCAAAGATACTAATAAAGCAACAAAGGTGCCGGGCTAGCTAGAGCTCACCTAACCAATTCTAGGAGCAAGGTCACATAAACCTATGCCACTAGTACTTTAAGCAACAAGGGAACTCCTACACATGCTAGTAAGCAAAAACACAAAGTCAACTAAGCTCACTAGCAATGCTCAATAACAAGGTAACCAATGCCAAATTAGAGAGCGTAATTACTTAGCTACACAAACTAAGCAATATGACTAACAAGATTACACAAACCAAATTAGTCACGCAAGGGAGCTACTTCTATGCTACACAAGTAAGAAGGTAACTAGCAAGCTACATAAGCTAACTAATTATAAAAGCAACAACACAAGCTCAATGTATATGAATGTAATCGCAAGCTTGTGTAACGGGGATGCGAACCAACGGGAAGAACAAGGTTGACATGATGATTTTTCTCCCGATGTTCACGTGTTTGCCAACACGCTAGTCCCCGTTGTGTCGATCGCTCACTTGGTGGTTCGGCGGCTAATTGGCATCACCCGCCAAGCCCGTACATCGGGCGCCGCAAGAACCTACCCTGGAAGTGAGGTTAGCTCAATGACACGCTTTACTAAAGTTGCTCTTCGCGGCTCCCACGGGATGAGCACAATGCCCCTCACAAGCACTTCTCCGGAGCGCCGCACAAGCTTCTTGCGGGCTTCGACGGAGATCACCACCAAGCCGTCTAGGAGGTGACAACCTCCAAGAGTAACAAGCACCACCGGCTTGCAACTTGATCACCTAGTGCCACTCGATGCAACCTCACGATGCAATCGCACTAGAATCGCTCTCTCACACAATCGAATGATCACTATCAGGTATATGTGAGATGGAGGGCTCCTAAGCACTCTCAAGCATGGACACGAAATCCCCCAAGGTGCTCAGCACCAACCATGGCCGAAGGCCACTTCTATTTATAGCCCCAAGGGCTAAACTAGCCGTTACCCCTTCACTGGGCAAAAATCAGGCCGACCGGACGCTCCGGTCGTGTTGATCGGACGCTGGACATCAGCGTCCGGTCGCCCGATGATAGCCACATGTCACCTGCGTTCAACGGCATTCTTCTGATCTCAACGGTCATCTTCTGACTGGACGCAGCAGCTTCAACTGACCGGACGCTGAGGTCCAGCGTCCAATCGTTTACAGTAAGGTACCGACCTTGACCGGACGCATCCAGTCGCATGTGATCGGACGCAGCCCAGCGTCCGATCAAACTCCAGCTCCTGTGTCATCATGCGTCAGCCTGACCGGATGCGCCCTGCCAGCATCCGGTCACTTCCAGTGCCAGCGTCCGGTGCACCCAGTGAGACTCTATCTTTTCTGTGTAGGGCGCCGGTGGCACCGTCGGACTGTCCGCACTCTACGGGCGGACACTCCGCCGATGAAGTTTCTTCACCAAGTTGATCCTCATCAACTCCAACTCCATCTCCTTAGTAAATATGCCAACACTACCAAGTGTACACCATCATGTGTAAGTGTGTTAGCTTTTCATAACCATTTCCCAAAGGATGTTAGCCACTCAACATGCCACGCCACTCGATCCTAGCAACGATGCAAAGTTAGATCACTCGAGTGGCACTAGATGACCGATATGTAAATAAGTTTGCTCCTCTTGATAGTACGGCCATCTATCCTAAATCCGGTCATAAACTTCTCTACATGCCTATGACCGGTGAAATGAAATGCCCTAGGTTATACCTTTGCCTTGTGCATTCCATTCCTTCCAATGTCAATGCAACACATGCACCAACACGATCAACGATGATATGATTCACTCCATATCATCACATGATCATATTGGTTCATCGATCTTGACTTTACTTGCTCTTCACTGTTGCCATCATCCATCAGCGCCAAGTCTTGCTCAAGCTTCACCGCCACGCGGTCCATCACTCCAAAGCCTTCAACTTGCCCTTCACGCTTGCAACTGGTCTATCAAGCCAAGTCTTGTCTTGATCTTCTCTATCTTGATCACATGACTCAATGTCATGTCTTATGTGCAATGAGCTCCTTCATCTTCACATGTGTGAGCTTTGCAGCATCTCCAAGCCATTTTTACATTCATGGCATATGTTGCTCACACATATGTACCTATGGACTAATCACCTGTTGTCGGTGCTTTAGAACCAGGGGTCCCTCAACCAACGAGTGAATTCGTGCTGCGTGCCCCTAATCCCGGATGGTGATGCAAGGAGACACAAGGTTTATACTGGTTCAGGCAATCGAGGCCCTACATCCAGTCTGAGAGATTGATCTTGTATTCCTTGCACCGGAGTGCTCGTAGTAGGGGGTTACAAGCTAGGAGAGAGAGAGGGCTAGCCCCAGGTCTCGGCGAGGGTGGTGCGGGCTGTTTGAGGCGTTGTTCTCAAGCAGCGTAGTGGAAGTGTCTCGTTCTATCGGTGTCTTCGTCCTCCCCCCCTAGAAATGGTCCCGGTCCCTCCCTTTTATACTCTAAGGGAGGACCGGGAACGTACATAGGTTGCTACATAGCGCTTCTGCAGATAGGGTGTCGTGTCCGAGCCCTGTAGCCGGCCACTGTTGTTGTGGTATGGTCGATGGAGTGGCTCCGTCCTTGTCGTGCAGAAGTGACACGCCGGTCGTACTTGATCTTGTGCGTCGCGGGGCTCCAGTACAGCTTGATGCAGGACATGGCAGGCGACGCGCTGGTCACCGTGTAATGACGTCGTAGTGGGCAATGGCTCTGCAGACGCCGAGGCCAAGCCATCGTGGGGGGCTCGGCGGTCATGGACCCTCAGGCTGCCGAGTCCGTGAAGCAAACTGCCGAGGCCTCGGGGGAGTTGTTGGCCCTGGGTACTGATTCCGAGGCCACAGTAGCCCAGGCGCGGCTCCCCACGCCGCGTTGTCCTCTAGGAGTTGGCAGCACAGGGGGGCATGGGTGTCAACCCATGTGCACGGTGGTTGGCACAGTGACGGGTAACCCCTGCCCAGTCCGGGGGACGTGCAGGTCATCGCGTGATGACGTCGTAGGGGGCTGTGGTTCTGTAGGTGCCGAGGCCAAGCCATCGCGGGGGGCTTTGGGGAACCTGGGTCCCCAGTCTGTCGAGCCCTTGAAGCACACTGCCGAGGCCTTGGAGGGAATTATTGGTCCTGGGTACTGATTCCGAGGCCACAGTAGCCCAGACGTGGCTCCCCACGCTGCGTTGTCCTCCAGGAGTTGGCAGCATAGGGGGGCATGGGCGTCAACCCATGTGCACGGTGGTTGGCACAGTGACGGGTAACCCCTGCCCAGTCCTGCCTCCTGTCCCGTCGGCCATTCTGCTGTACTGTGCCGAGCATGCGGTTGTCGTCAGGGGTAGCAGTTGGCTGAGTTGATGCGACACGATGTTTTGTCAGAGGGACGGGAGGAGGAAGGGGCAGGGGAGTGCTGCCGAGCCCTCCTTACGCGAGGCGGAGGGTCGGTGGCCCGGCCGAGGCCTTTGGCGGGGAATCGCTCGAGGTCGGTAGTGAGGGAGCCTCGGGCGAGTCGGAGAATCGGCCAAGGCTCGTGGTGATGGGCCTCGGGCGAGTCGGGGAATCGGCCGAGGCCCCCGGGGCCTCGGGCGAGTCGGAGAATCGGCCGAGACCGGCAGTGTTTAGCTGGTTTCGATCTCTCCGAAGTCTAAGCAGTTGTTTTTTGGGTCTTGCTTAGGGTACCCCTTCTCTCGGTACCCGACAGTAGCCCCCGAGCCTTGGGGGGAGTGGAGGTACTCCTCCTGAGGTTCTGACGAGAATTGGCTCTTGATAGTTCCTGTCGGGATGGCGTTTGTATTCGAGGTTTCGGTGGGTGCGCGCGAGCGCACCCGCCGGGTGTAGCCCCCGAGGCCCTGGGGGAGTGATTTCACTTCTTCAGGGGCTTTTTTCCCTTTCGAGTGGAGTGTTCTCATCGCGTTTGCCGGGCCCGTGGGTGCGAGTTCGGATCGCGGGGCCTCGACGATGTTGCGGAAAGAGCCCCCTAGCCTCCGCCTGGAGCGAGAGGGCCATCAGGGGTTCTCCCGGTTTTTTGTACGTCCCTCGTGCTTCCTTTTAGCTCGGAAGGAGGGGTGGAAGATGCCGTGCTTCCCTCGGTGGGTGCGAGCGATGGCATTCCCGGTGAGTTGTTATCGGGTAAGTCCGAGTGGAGGCCCGTACCCCGTTCGCTGAGGGTCGGCTAGCGGTCCGGAGACGCGCTCCAAGAATACCGGCGGGTTTCTCTAGTGGGTGCCGAGGCCGTTCGCTAGGCCTCGGTGGCTCGGTGCCTCCCTACGGTGGGATCCCATTCAGAGACCTCCCCGCCGGTCTCGGACACGACCCGGGGCGCGCCTGTACAGGCTCGCCCGTGGTCGTCCCTGACTCCTTTATACTGGGGTGGCTGTCGAAACCCCTGGGGGCCCAGTTTTCGAACCCCTGGACCGTAATGGGCTCGGGTCGCTTTGTCTTTAGCCCCGCACGTCCTTTTTGTTCGGACGAGGGGGCTGTTTGCCGAGCCCACTCGTGTGCGAGCTTGAGCCGCTGGGTCTCGGCAAAGTTGCAGGAGGAGCCCCCGAGTCTCTCGCACGGAGCGAGAGAGCGGTCAGAGGTCCCCCTGGCTTTTGGTTCGCCCCTCGCGCGTGAGGGTCTGTCTGCCGTGCCCCCCTCGGGTGCGAGCCTAGGTCGCGGGGTCTCGACGACTTTTGCAGAAGGAGCTCCCTAGCCTCTGCACGGAGCAAGAGGGCCGTCAGGAGTTCTTCTGGCTTTTTGAACGACCCTCGCGCTTCCTTTTCGCTCGGAAGGAGGGTTTGTTTTGCCGAGCCCCCTCGTGCGCGAGCCTAAGTCGCTGGGCCTCGGCAATGTTTTGCGGAAGGAGCTCCCTAGCCTTTGCACGGAGCAAGAGGGCCGTCAGGAGTTCTTCTGTCTTTTTGAACGACCCTCGCGCTTCCTTTTCGCTCGGAAGGAGGGTTTGTTTTGCCGAGCCCCCTCGTGCGCGAGTCTAAGTCGCTGGGCCTCGGCAATGTTTCGCAGGAAGAGTCCCTTAGCCTCTGCACGGGGCAAGAGGGCCGTCAGGGATTCTCCTGGCTTTTTATTCGACCCTCGCGCTTCCTTTTCGCTCGGAAGGAGGGGTGGAAGATGCCGTGCTACCCTCGGTGGGCGCGAGCGACGGCATTTCCGGTGAGCTGTTATCGGGTAAGTCCGAGTGGAGGCCCGTACCCCGTTCGCTGGGGGTCGGCTAGCGGTCCGGAGACGCGCTCCAAGAGTACCGGAGGGTTTCTCTAGTGGGTGCCGAGGCCGTTCGCTGGGCCTCGGTGGCTCGGTGCCTCCCTACGGTGGGACCCCATTCGGAGACCTCCCGCCGGTCTCGGACACGACACAGGGCGTCCCAAGCGTTTCGCTTGCTTGGGCCTCGGCCTCGTATAGGCTCGCCCGTAGTCGCCCCTGACTCTGTTGCCCTGGGGCGGCTGTCGAAACCTCTAAGGGCCCAGCCTTCGAACCCCTGGACCGTAGCAGGCTCGGTGCCCAGTTCCTTTGCCTGAAAGGAATCGGGGGGGTTATTCCTCTCCCTACGGCTAACAACGGCAGGCGCATCTTTTGAGGCGACTTTTTCGGGGAGGCGAAACGGCGCCTGCTGCTGCTGCTGTTGGACGCGACGTGGCGCCGGCCAACGGGATGTGTCTGCACGCACGATTTAATGAGGAGGGAGTGGGCGCGTGGGCGGTAAAATCGGATCTGGATAACCGCTCCGGATCCTTTGGGGAAACTTCCCCGATTTCGTCGCCCGGCGGTTTCGTCTTGTCCCTGCATAAATACGCAAAGAACCTCGCCCTTCCCCTTCTTACCTCTTCCGCATTCGCTTTTGCTGCCTCCGTGCCGTCGCTGAGAGCATAAAGCGCCGGGGAGAAGAAGGGCGAGGGGGAGAGGCTGAAAGAGAGAGGGAGAGAGATTACCGCCGTAGCAGCGTCCTCCGCCGCGCAATGGCTGGTGGTCCCGTCATCCTCGCGGCGGATCCCTGGGAGCGGTCCGACGTCACCGAGGAGAAGCTCCAGTCGCTCGTGGAGGCCGGTCTTCTTCGCCCGATCACCGACCCCGACGAGCCGGAGTGGATTGCTCCGGGGAACGAGTCGGAGCCGAGGCCGCGCGACGGCTATGTGGTGAGCTTCGTGGTCTTCCATGAGCGAGGCTTTGGGTCGCCGGCGGATAACTTCATGCGGGCGCTCCCGCACTATTATGGCGTGGAGCTACACAATTTCAGCCCCAACTCCATCGCGCAGGCGGCCATCTTCGTCGCCGTCTGTGAGGGGTACTTGGGGATCGCTCCCCACTGGGAGTTGTGGCTCCACTTGTTCCGAGCGACGTTCACCACCAAGCCGGGGGGGACGAGGGGGGCTCGGAAGGTGCAGAGGGCCGGCGGCTGCACCCTTCACGTGCGGCAAGACCGGCAGTCTCTCTACATCCCGGCCCAGCTGTCGTCGTCCAACCGTCGTTGGTATGACGGCTGGTTCTACCTCCGCAACGACGGCGGAGTACTTCCCCCTTATACCGGGCGGGTCATAGAGAGTCAACCGGAGAAGTGGGGGTACGGCGTCATCCAGGCCGATCAGCCCAGGCTGGAACCGCTTTTGAGGGCCTTGCGGAAGCTGCGTGACCATGGCCTTTCGGCGGCTGTGGTCGTGGTGGCTTTTCACCGTCGAAGGGTGTTGCCGCTGATGGCTCGGCGGCGGCGGCTGTTCGAGATGACGCCGAGCGATCCGATTGCCGGTATCAAGATGTCCGCCTTCGCCCTTACCGACGAAGAGACCCTGCGTCGGGTGAGGGAAACGGTTGACGTGAAGCCGAAGATTGAGGATTTGGTGCCGTTCCCGATGCGCCTGTCGCGGGGGTATGTCTCGCTGGTAAGTTGGAGGTTGCCGAGGCTTTCGCGGTCTTCTTGCTTTTTGCCCTTTCGTCTGTTGTCTTACTTCGTCGTTCCCTCAGGGGATAAGAGATGTGCGAGGCTCTCCGCCGCCCGTACCCGAGGACACCCGGCGGCGGTCTGCGAACAGGGCACGTGCCGAGGAGGAGAAGAGGAAGAAAGATGCCAAGGAGGCGAAGCGCACGAAGAAGATCCTCGCGCGCGAAAAGCTGGACGCCCGTCGCCGACGTCAGAGGCTCGACGGGCTCCCGTTGGAACCGTCTCCCTCGTCGTCGGTGACGGATTCTTCGAGCGACGGCGGCGGGCGCGAGGTGGGGACGGCCTGCCTGGAATACCTCCCCGACATCAGGGAGATGGTTCCCAGGGCGCCGGCAAGGAGCCTGACGCCCCTAGGAGGAGGAGGAGGTGTCCCGGGGCCAGTGGCGGCCCGTCCCGGGGCCGAGGCCGACACACCCGAAGCGCGGGTGTCGGAGGAGCGTGCCGTCAGCCCGATGGGTTCGACGGTGGAGGTGGAGCGGGTGACGGTGGGGGCGACCCCATCATCTCCGCGAAGGGTCGAGGAGGTGCCGGGATCCGACGGAGGCCAGCGGGTACTGGTGGACACCGAGGCCGCGCTGCTGCCACCACCGCCGCCGTTGCAGAGGAGGGTGGCGGTGTCGAAGCGGCTGCATCCCCGTTCGCGGTAAGCGCCTTCCCTGGTGGGGTCCGTAGTACTTCTTGTTTGCCCCTTGGTTGCATGCTGACCTTGGGAGTGTCTTTTCTCCCAGCCAGACGCTTCTGGTGGAAGATCCTCCCTTAGCGCCTCGTAAGGCGCTCAAGGTGAGCGTTAGCTCCTCCGCCCATCAGGCAGCGGAGGCGCAGGCGGGCGTGCAGCGTGGCGTGGCATCGGGCGAGGCCGTTTCGGAGGAGGTGGCTGCCCAGGAAAAGGGTGCCGAGGCGGCCGCGGGGCGAGTGGATGAGGAGGAGCCCGCGCCTCACGACGTTGTGGGTCTTGGGGCGACGGAGGCTGGGGCGTCTAGCACTGCCGAGGCCATTGAGGGTGAGGCCGGGGCCCCCAAGACCTCCGAGGTCAGGGCGGTGGACTCCGGGGCCATCGAGGTGGAGATGGCGGAGGCCAGAGCCCCCGGGTCCGTCGAGACCGAGGCGATGGAGGTGGAGGCGCGGCCAACTTTGGTGCCGCCCCTGGTTCAGACAATCTCGTCTGATGATTCTTCCCGAGGGAAGGAGGCGGCGGACGCCGAGGCGGCCAGTGCCGCGGAGCAGCAAGTCCCAGATCCTGCCGAGGGGAGTTCGGCCCTTGTCCCGCTACGGCCCGAGCCCCGTGGGTGGAACTTCCCGCGTGTTTTCTGGCGGGACCAGGCTGATCCCGAGGGGGAGCCCGTGTTCGCCCTTGAGGACATCGCCGAGGGGGGGCGTTGGGATACCCTCGAGGAGTACCGCCAATTGGCAGTGCGGTCGTTGCAGACAGCGATGACTGTCATGGAAGGGGACTTGCCTGGTGTCACTCGGGTAAGTACTTTCGTATCTCATGCCGAGTTGTCCTCGCAGTGTTTGACGTGCGTTTTTCACCTCTTTAGGAGCTCGAGACCCGGTCCCTTGGGAAATCGGTGTTCCTACGAAGGGAGAGGGGTATCTGGGACCAGCTCCGGCGGCAGAGAGGCCTGCTTGCCGACGCCCAGGGGCTTTTGTCGGCGCGGAGTGCGGAAGTGGAGGACCTCCGCCTTCGCTGTGCTGACCTTCAGGCCGAGCTAGTCATGGCTAAGGGCCAGGCGGCCCCTCTGGTGGCGAAGATCAAGGAACTGGAGGAGGAGAGAGACTCCTTCAGGTCCCGGGCCCAAGAAGCAACGGCCTCTGCGAAGGCCACAGCCGGGCAGCTGGGTGCGGAGCAGAGCGAGCATCAGGCGACGAAAGTCGCCTTGGCAGAGGCTACCAAGGCGGCCGAGGCCTCTCGGGTCGAGGTCTCATCCTGGAAGAACAAGGCCGCGGGTAAGTTCCGCTGAACTGTGTTCCTTGCTCCATTTGTTCCGGTTCACGTTTGACTCCTGACCCCTCGTTGCGGCGTAGATCTGGAGAAAGAGGCTTCCCAGGCGGCTGAGGCCTCCGTCGCAGCGCAAGCGGCGCTGGATGTTGAGGTCCGGGAGCACGAGGCGCTGCGCAGCGCTGTCCTCACCGCCTGCGAGGCCTTGGACGTCGAGGAGGTCCAATCAGCCAGCTCCCTTGGGAGCCGCCTGATTGCGTTGAGCGGCCGCGTCCGCGAGAGGCTCCGGGGGGCGTTGCACATGGGTGTCAAGCGCGCCCTGGCCGTCGTCTCCTCGCACTACGCCATCAGCCTCGAGGCTGTCAGCGACGGCTACGTGTTGCCGGAAGATGACGAGGAGGCGGATGCGGAGGTCGTGAAGCTGTTGGAGGCGGCCGAGGCGCCTGGCACAGCGCTGGCCCGTCTATTTGAAGAAGAGGTGGTCCCTCCCGCGCCGGCCGCCGGTCCTTGAGCTTTAATTCTGGGCCAAAAGGGGTCATGTAATCGGATTGGGTTAGTTGTCATACCGTGACGTCTTGGTGGCCGTCGAGGCCTTTAAAGTATTTGCGTACGTGCGTCTTTTAACCGTTTTCTGTTCTACTTCCGAGCCTGTGCCCTCTGTCTCGATCTTGGGGACCCGCAAAGAAATCCCTCGGGACCTAAGCCGTCTTTCGGCGAAGGGTGGCGAGGGAGCTGCCGTAGCCCAGAGGCGTAGGCTGTTCTCACGACTCGACCGGCCCTTTGGCCTCTAGACAAACTTTTGGTCTTTGGGTTCCTTGTGAAGGTCCCGTCGGAGCGCGAGAGAGTTTGGCGTAGAATTTTTTCGAAAGACCATTAACAAACGGTGTTCGAGACTTAGGGGGTTTCGGGACTTAGGGGGTTTCCCCCTTTTTTAGCCCCCGAGGGAGGCTCGGCTTTGCAGAGGCAGAGCCGAGTCTCCCTTATAGCGAAGGGGTGTTCCTCGAAAGATTATAACAACTAAGAACGCTTCTTTATTGTATTTCGAGAAACAATGTAAACAACGTTTGGAATTTTAAGGATAGAAACGACGTAGCTGTTCTATGTTCCAAGCGTTTGTGAAGATTTCGCCCTTCTCGTTGGCCAACTTGTAGGTCCCGGGCTTCAGTACTTGAGCGACGATGTACGGCCCTTCCCACGGTGGGGTCAGCTTGTGGCGGCCCTTGTTGCTCTGCCTCCGCCTCAGCACCAGGTCGCCCACCTTCAGGTCTCGTCTTTGGACGCGCCGGGCTTGGTAGCGTCGTAGGGCCTGCTGGTACCTGGCTGAGTGTAGCAGCACGACGTCTCGGGCTTCCTCCAGTTGGTCGAGGGCGTCTTCGCGGGCAGTGCGGTTGCTTTGCTCGTTGTACGCTTGTAGCCTCGGGGAACCGTATTCTAAGTCAGTGGGGAGGATGGCCTCGGCTCCATAGACCAGGAAGAACGGTGTGAATCCCGTGGCTCGGCTCGGGGTATTCCTTAGGCTCCAGATGACTGACGGGAGTTCGGCAAGCCATTTCTTGCCAAACTTCTTCAATCGATTGAATATTCTTGGCTTAAGGCCTTGTAGGATCATGCCGTTGGCACGCTCTACTTGGCCATTCGTCCTTTGGTGCCCTACGGCCGACCAGGCCACCCGGATGTGGTGGTCGTCGTAGAAAGTTAGGAATTTGCGACCGGTGAATTGTGTCCCATTGTCAGTGATGATGGTGTTAGGAACCCCGAACCTGTGGATGATATCCGTAAAGAACAGCACCGCTTGCTCGGATTTGATCTGAGCGATCGGACGAGCCTCGATCCATTTGGAGAATTTGTCGATAGCTACCAGCAGATGGGTATAGCCCCCGGGTGCCTTCTGCAGAGGCCCAACCATGTCCAGCCCCCATACAGCGAATGGCCATGTGATGGGGATGGTTTGGAGGGCTTGGGCCGGGAGGTGCGTCTGTCGAGCGTAGTACTGGCATCCCTCGCAGGAGCGTACTAGCCTCGTGGCATCGGCCACCGCCGTCGGCCAATAGAAACCTTGGCGGAAGGCGTTACCCACGAGCGCCCGAGGCGCCGCGTGGTGCCCGCAGACTCCCGCGTGCAAGTCCCAGAGTAAGGATTGGCCAGCCTCGGCGGTGATGCATCGTTGGAGAACACCAGATGGGCTACGCCTATACAACTCGCCGTCGCAGAGGACGTAAGTCTTGGCGCGTCACGCAAGCCGTCGGGCTTCGGTTCTGTCGGTAGGAAGCTCTCCTCGAACGAGGCGATCAAGGAAAGGGACTCGCCAGTCCGTTCCTTGATCGGCCTTGGGAGGCTCTGCGTCGATCGCCATGGCCTCGGGCCCGGGTGAGGTCTCGGTGGCAGAGGGGGCCTCGGGCCCCGTGGTGGGCTCGGCTGACGGGCCCTCTTCCGTCGCCGAGGCGTAGTCGACGGATGGCTTGTGGAGGTCTCTGGCGAAGACGTTCGGGGGAACCGGGGTCCGTGCCGATGCCATCTTCGCTAGTTCGTCCGCGGCCTCGTTGAACTTTCGTGCAACGTGGTTTAGTTCGAGACCGTCGAACTTGTTCTCCAGGCGACGTACTATCGTGCAGTACGCCTTCATTTTGGGGTCATGGTAGCTTGATTCTTTCATCACCTGATCGACGACGAGCTGCGAATCACCCCGTACGTCGAGACGTCGTACTCCGAGCTCGATGGCGATTTGCAGGCCGTTGACGAGGGCCTCGTATTCGGCGACATTGTTGGAGGCGGCGAAGTGAAGCCGGATCATGTAGCGCATGTGTACTCCGAGGGGCGAGACCAGGAGCAGGCCCGCGCCAGCCCCGGTTTTCATTAGAGACCCGTCGAAGTACATGGTCCAGCATTCTGATTGGATCTGAACGGGCGGCAGCTGTGTGTCGGTCCATTCGGCTACAAAGTCAGACATGACCTGTGATTTGATCGCCTTCCGAGGCGCGAAAGACAAGGTTTCCCCCATAAGTTCGACAGCCCACTTGGCTATCCTACCCGAGGCCTCCCGGTTTTGGATTATTTCTCCCAGAGGAAAGGACGACACCACAGTCACCGGGTGGGATTCGAAGTAGTGACGCAGCTTGCGTCTAGCCAAGACTACGGTGTAAACCAGCTTCTGGATGTGGGGGTAACGTGTCTTAGTCTCGGAGAGCACTTCGCTAATGAAGTAGACAGGTCGTTGGACGGGTAGAGCGTGTCCCTTCTCCTGCCTCTCGACTACTATGGCCGCGCTGACCACTTGGGTCGTCGCAGTGACGTAGAGTAAGAGGCGCTCGCCCTCGGTGGGTGGAACTAAGACGGGGGGGGGTGGTGAGCAGTGCTTTGAGCCCGGCGAGGGCTTCTTCGGCTTCGGTGGTCCAAGAAAAGCGCTCGGACTTTCTCAAGAGGCGGTACAGGGGCAGGCCTTTTTCGCCGAGGCGTGAGATGAAGCGGCTTAGGGCCGCAAGGCATCCCATGACCCTCTGCACCCCTTTGAGGTCCCGGATCGGGCCCATGTTGGTCACGGCCGAGACCTTCTCCGGGTTGGCCTCGATCCCTCGTTCCGAGACTATGAATCCTAAGAGCATGCCTCGGGGAACCCCGAAGACACACTTCTCGGGGTTGAGCTTGATGCCCTTCCCTTTGAGACATGTGAAGGCAATCTTCAAATCGCCGATGAGATCCCCGGCCTTCCTGGACTTGACTACGATGTCATCTACGTAGGCCTCGACGGTTCGCCCGATGTGTTCACCAAAGACTTGGATCATGCACCGTTGGTAAGTAGCCCCCGCGTTTCTGAGGCCGAACGGCATGGTTACGTAGCAGTACATGCCGAATGGAGTGATGAAAGAAGTCGCGAGCTGGTCGGACTCTTTCATCTTGATTTGGTGGTAACTGGAATACGCATCAAGGAAGGAAAGGATTTCGCATTCTGCAGTGGAGTCGACGATTTGGTCAATTCGTGGTAATGGGAATGGGACTTTCGGGCACGCTTTATTTAGACCAGTGTAGTCCACGCACATCCTCCACCTGCCACTTTTCTTTCTGACTAATACAGGGTTAGCCAACCACTCTGGATGGAATACTTCCTTGATGAACCCGGCTGCCATGAGCTTCTGCAATTCTTCGCCGATGGCCCTGCGCTTCTCCTCGTCAAATCGGCGCAGGCGCTGCCTTGCTGGCCTGGAGCCTGCCCGGATATCTAAGGCGTGCTCGGCGACCTCCCTTGGTATGCCCGGCATGTCCGAGGGACTCCATGCGAACATATCGACGTTCGCACGGAGAAAGTCGACGAGCACGGCCTCCTATTTGCTGTCGAGGGTGGCGCCGATCTTCAGTTCTCGGCCGTCGGGGACGGTGGGATCAACGGGGACGGGCTTGACAGCCTCCGCGGGCTCGAAGGTCCCGGCGCGCCGCTTGGCGTCGGGAACCTCGCTACCAAGCTGGACGAGATCGGCGATGAGGGTCTCGGCTTCCACGATGGCCTCGGCGTACTCGATGCACTCGACGTCGCAGTCGTATGCATGCTCGTACGTGGACTCGACCGTGATGATGCCGTTGGGGCCTGGCATCTTGAGCTTGAGGTAGGTGTAGTTGGGGATCGCCATGAACCTGGCGTAGCACGGGCGCCCTAAGATGGCGTGGTAAGCCCCCTTGAATTCAACCACCTCGAAGGTGAGGACCTCCTTGCGGTAGTTGGAGGGAGTGCCGAAGCAGACGGGTAAGTCGATGCGCCCGAGGGGTCGCGTGCGCTTTCCTGGCACGATGCCGTGGAAGGGCGCGGAACCGCCTCGGAGCCGCGATTGGTCGAGCTCCAGGAGCTCCAGAGTGTTGACGTAGAGGATGTTGAGGCCGCTGCCTCCGTCCATGAGCACTTTGGTAAGTCGGGTGTTGCCGATGATCGGGTCGACGACAAGCGGGTACCGCCCGGGGTTTGGAACATAATCGGGGTGGTCATCCCGGTCAAAGGTGATTGCCTCCCGAGACCAGTCGAGGTACCGGGGGGTGGCCACCTTGACCGAGAAAACCTCCCGGCGTTCCCTCTTTCGCTAGCGTGCCGTGAGGCATGCCGAGAGTCCGCCAAAGATCATGAAAGCGTTGCGTACCACGGGGAACCCGTCGTCCTTGTCCTCATTCCGACCGCTGGGGCCCTTCTGCTTGGCGTCGTCGTCGGGGAGCCCGAGCCTGGCGTAGTAGCGCCGGAGCATGGTGCACTCCTCGAGGGCGTGCTTCACCGGACCTTGATGGTAAGGGCAGGGCTTTTTCAGCATGTCGTCAAATAGCCCGGGGCCGCGGGGTCCGCGGGGATTCCTGTGATCCGTCGTGGCGACATGGACGGCCTCGAGGACTTCCTGCTTCCCTGGGCGACCCTTCTTCTTTTTCTTAGGGAGGTGGGAGGCTGAGGCCTCGGGGGCCTCCTCCCTCCGCTTCCCCTTGGGGTCGGCGTTGGGGAAGATGGCTCCGACAGCCTCTTCCCCTGAGGCGAAGCTGGTGGCGATGTCGAGGAGTGCGGCAGCAGAGCGTGGGACGTTGCGTCCTAACTCTCGGACCAAGTCCCGACAAGTGGTGCCGGAGAGGAAAGCCTGGACGATCTCCGAGTCGCCGACGCTGGGTAGCTCGGTGCACTGCTTGGAGAAGCGCCGGATGAAATCCTGGAGAGACTCGTCTGGCTTCTGGCGGCAGCTTTTAAGATCCCAGGAATTCCCAGGGCGCACGTATGTGCCCTGGAAGTTCCCGACGAAGACCCTAACCAAGTCGCGCCAGTCGTGGATTTGCGAGGGAGGGAGATGCTCGAGCCAGGCTCGTGCCGAGTCCGACAACAGCAGAGGGAGATTGCGGATGATGAGCAGGTCATCGTCCGCGCCACCTAGCTGGCAGGCCAAGCGGTAATCGGCGAGCCAGAGTTCCGGGTTGGTCTCGCCGCTGTATTTCGCGAGGTTGGCCGGCTGTCGGAACCGGGCGGGGAAGGGTGCAACACGGATGGCCCTGCTGAAGACCCGAGGTCCTGGCGGCTCAGGGGAAGGACTGCGGTCCTCACCGCTGTCGTAGCGACCGCCTCGGTGTGGGTGGTAGCCCCGTGCTGCTCCGTCATCGTGGCGCCGTCGCCTGCCAACTACTTTGTGGTCGCCCTATGCCTCGCGTCGGTCCCTAAGTCGGTCGCGCACCGAGGGGGCCCTGTTGACCGTCGGCGCGCGAGCGTCCTCGGGACGGACTGAGGCATCCTGGCCCCGACAAGGTTGCGCTGTGGGTTGCTCCGAAGTGCCTCCGCACCGGCGGGAGGCGGAACTTTCGGCCTGCTGCACCGCGGCGGTCTCGAGGAGATCGCGGAGTTCCCCACGGACCCGTCGCCCCTCGGTGGTGGAGGGCTCGGGCATTGATCGGACCAGCATCGCAGCGGCTGCGATATTCTGGCTGGCGCGATTAAAGATTGGGGATGGCGCTCCCTCCTCGTCGTTGTTGATGCGGTGATGGACGTCGCGGGCCCACCCTCGGGCTCCTCCGCCCTCACCGCGCCCCTGCTGCTCCTGCTCGAGAGTGTTCCGAAGCTGTTGCAGAAGGAGCCGGTCTTGTTCGACCTTGTCTCGAAGCTCGTGGAGCTGCTCCAGATCTGGGCGTCGATGGCTCCCACGAACGGGATTCTCGTTCCGTGCTGCCGGGGCCTCGAGACGCGGAGGTGTGGCGTCGCCTGCCCCTGCTCGGGGCGGGGAATGGTTGCCTGTCCTCTCGCCCTCTTCGCCCGCCCTTGGCATCCCGAGCCCGATGTGGAAGCACTCACGAGATGGATCGTAAGTCCCTTCATCGTCGGAGTCGGAGTAGCCGAGACAGTAGTCGCTTGCAGCCAAGAATTGGCGCAAAGCCCCAGGGTTGTGGAGTTCGGAGAGATCCGCCCTGGGCCATTCCTCGTCCTCGTCCGAGGAGTCGGAGCGGGTGCTCAGGTCGAGAGTGAAGCGCTGGCGGCGTTCCGAGGGGTGCTCGTGAGTGGCAGCGTAAGCGTAGGCATAAGAGGCGGCGGCATTTCTTAACCCAAAGGGGTATGGGGACGGTGCCGTCTCCATACTCTGCCCCGCCCGGGTCGGCTCTTCAGGGAGTGGTGGAGCGGAGCTAGACGACTGGGCGTCGCCGCGAGCCACCGGCGATTTTCCTTCGTCCATGCTCAGGCCAGACAGGTCCCCAGCCAGGGACCCCGTACCAATAGCTGGTCGTAGGGCATCGGCGGGGAGTGGCGTGCCGCCCCGGGCTCGCGTAGCGTCGGGGTGGCCTTGCTCGCGTCGCGCCTGGCGAGCGTGGCGAGAGCGGCCGCCCGGGCGCCGCCTGCGCCTGGGCTGCCGGGGCGCGACTTCATCGTCGGACGGTGGGGCTCGAGGAGTGAGGAGCACCATGTCGTACTCATGCCCGAGAGACATGAACTCTAGGCTCCCGAACCAAACTACGGTGCCGAGACGCAATGGTCGTACGGGGTCTGCCATCCAGAACTTGCTAGGATGACGAAGCTGACACGCAGACAGCCCCTACCTGGCGCGCCAACTGTCGGTGCTTTAGAACCAGGGGTCCCTCAACCAATGAGTGAATTCGTGCTGCGTGCCCCTAATCCCGGATGGTGATGCAAGGAGACATAAGGTTTATACTGGTTCAGGCAATCGAGGCCCTACGTCCAGTCTGAGAGATTGATCTTGTATTCCTTACACCGGAGTGCTTGTAGTAGGGGGTTACAAGCTAGGAGAGAGAGAGGGCTAGCCCCAGGTCTCGGCGAGGGTGGTGCGGGCTGTTTGAGGCGTTGTTCTCAAGCAGCGTAGTGGAAGTGTCTCGTTCTATCGGTGTCTTCGTCCTCCCCCCCTAGAAATGGTCCCGGTCCCTCCCTTTTATACTCTAAGGGAGGACCGGGAACGTACATAGGTTGCTACATAGCGCTTCTGCAGATAGGGTGTCGTGTCCGAGCCCTGTAGCCGGCCACTGTTGTTGTGGTATGGTCGATGGAGTGGCTCCGTCCTTGTCGTGCAGAAGTGACACGCCGGTCGTACTTGATCTTGTGCGTCGCGGGGCTCTAGTACAGCTTGATGCAGGACATGGCGGGCGACGCGCTGGTCACCGTGTAATGACGTCGTAGTGGGCAGTGGCTCTGCAGACGCCGAGGCCGAGCCATCATGGGGGGCTCAGCGGTCATGGACCCTCAGGCTACCGAGTCCGTGAAGCAAACTGCCGAGGCCTCGGGGGAGTTGTTGGCCCTGGGTACTGATTCCGAGGCCACAGTAGCCCAGGTGCGGCTCCCCACGCCGCGTTGTCCTCTAGGAGTTGGCAGCACAGGGGGGCATGGGCGTCAACCCATGTGCACGGTGGTTGGCACAGTGACGGGTAACCCCTGCCCAGTCCGGGGGACGTGCAGGTCATCGCGTGATGACGTCGTAGGGGGCTGTGGTTCTGTAGGTGCCGAGGCCAAGCCATCGCGGGGGGCTTTAGGGAACCTGGGTCCCCAGTCTGTCGAGCCCTTGAAGCACACTACCGAGGCCTTAGAGGGAATTATTGGTCCTGGGTACTGATTCCGAGGCCACAGTAGCCCAGACGTGGCTCCCCACGCTGCGTTGTCCTCCAGGAGTTGGCAGCATAGGGGGGCATGGGCGTCAACCCATGTGCACGGTGGTTGGCACAGTGACGGGTAACCCCTGCCCAGTCCTGCCTCCTGTCCCGTCGGCCATTCTGCTGTACTGTGCCGAGCATGCGGTTGTCGTCAGGGGTAGCAGTTGGCTGAGTTGATGCGACACGACGTTTTGTCAGAGGGACGGGAGGAGGAAGGGGCAGGGGAGTGCTGCCGAGCCCTCCTTGCGCGAGGCGGAGGGTCGGTGGCCCGGCCGAGGCCTTTGGCGGGGAATCGCTCGAGGTCGGTAGTGAGGGAGCCTCGGGCGAGTCGGAGAATCGGCCGAGGCTCGCGGTGATGGGCCTCGGGCGAGTCGGGGAATCGGCCGAGGCCCCCGGGGCCTCGGGCGAGTCGGAGAATCGGCCAAGACCGGCAGTGTTTAGCTGGTTTCGATCTCTCCGAAGTCTAAGCAGTTGTTTTTTGGGTCTTGCTTAGGGTACCCCTTCTCTCGGTACCCGACACCTGTGTATCTCACATAACCACAATTAGTCCACCTAGGTTGTCACTCAATTACCAAAACCAAACAAGGACTTTTCAATCTCCCCCTTTTTGGTAATTGATGACAACTCTACAAAGATATGGAAATTAAGCTCTTTTGGATTCATGTTGCTTACTCAAGCAATTTTACCATGTGTAAATGATTTTGAACAAGTACCACAAACCTAAAATGGTAGTATTAGCTCCCCCTACATATGTGCTAGAGTATTTAGTTTGTAGCTTGCACATATGCATAGATTGAAATTGTGGGAGAGTTAATTACTACAAAATGATGCTAAGGTGTATAGAATAAACCTTTGAAGCATGTACCAATCGGAGTTGTATCTTTAAGTTCATCCTTAGCACCATGGTTAGCTAGATATCACTTGGAAATAAAAGCACTAGATACCTTGTGAGATCAACATAAAAGCAAGATACTGGCATTACTTGAAAAGCATACCAAGTGTCTAGCTATCATTCTATGCATGCTAGTTATCAAATCATCATTCAAGTTCTACAACTAGCATACACCACACAAGCATGCATATTGAATTTGAAAGCTTATGCAATGCAATCAAGGACATGAATATGCACATATCAAATGCAATCAATCAAAGTTCATGAGCTTGCTCCCCCTACTTGTGTGCTTCTCTTGTCTAAGAATTTTGATCCATCTCTTTTCTTCAATGTTGCTCCCTCTTTGTCTATGTCTATATCCAACCTCCTAAGCTTTCATAACTTATCTCTCCCCTTACACAATTTATCTCTCCCCCCTATAGAGGCTTTCATATCTTTGTACAATCTCTCCCCCTTTGTCATCAATTTCCATAAAAGGTGTGCTTCTCATTGATGCAAAGGTATGCATTTGGGGTAGATGGTTGAGGCTTGAATCTTGCGTTTTTTGATGGACATCTCTTGTTAGTTGGAATGAAACCACTTGTAGATACCACTTGTAACTTGTATAGGGCTTCTTGAAATACCGCATATAGGATCTTGATATCAATTTGTGGTATATTTCCCCCTATGTGATAGCATGGGTCATCCATTCGATACACTTGAGCTCTTGTAGGTGAGGGATGCATTCTTCATTTGATGATCACTTAAAGTTGAGGATCACTTGTGGAACCATCATCTTTCATGGTTGATATCATATTTAGATGTAATACCACTTGTATGAAGTAGATACCACTTGAAAGAATCTTCTAGTATGGAACCACTTGTTTGATTTATCAATAAAGACCATTTCTTGAACATTTGCTATGTTCATGAGTACCACTTATAGGATATCACTTGTGAGTTGATCTAGACATTACTTGTAGATTCTTGATGAAATACTTGAGTCTAGATACCATTTGAAACATACAAACTAGATATCCATTTACATTGTTGTCTTGTGCTTGTACTCTTATCACTATCATGAGCTTCTATGATTGACTTGAACTAAATTGATTTGCCTAAACTTCCAAGTCTAGTTTGAACCAATGACAAGCTTCTTCACCTCTTGCAAGGGTTATCTTGCCAATGTTGTACTTGTCACTTGTTAGCAATCCAAATTAGATCAAGTACTTAGGTTCACTAGCTCATGAACAAATTCATGTACTAACCACTAGATCAAGTAATCATTCAAACAATAGTGGTAGGCTATGAATTTAAATATTTCATTTGTTATGCATGATCCTATAAAGCATGTACTATATGCACTAACCATATACTAGTAAGGGATGAAATGATCATGCACATTACAATGATACCTTTGCTATGTTGGAGTAGAGGATAGTCACATAGATTCTAATTCATTACTCCAATAGCAATATGAAGTCCAATTATAAGCTTGGTGAAGACCAATAGATACCATATTGAATTCCATTCTTCACCCATATGAAATGAATACCACTTATGATTAAGTGCACCTTCTTGTTATGGTTGACTTGCTTTATCTTTTGATCTTTGCTTGCATGAGAGTATCAATTTAAGAATACTACTTGAAATATCATGATTAGCTCTCTTTTGGGTGTTGCTTGCTTTTCTTGATCAACCCTTTTGATTGCTTCAACTAAGCATCTCAAATGTTCCTCGGATCACCACTTCTATGTTAGCCTTCCAAGTACCATATTTGGTTCACCTACACATAGGCGGCAAGCCCCTACACTAGGAAGAAGTGACCTCTCTCTAAAAATCATTCTTGACACTCACTTGAAATAACTTGATTGATTGATTCCAAGTGATGGACTTAACTTGGTGAGTAACCTTGATTCCTTCTTTAAGTCCTTTTCTTTCTTCTTGTTTAAGTCATTTTCTTTCTACCAAATGATTTCCAATAGTCACTAGAACTTCAACTTCATCTTGAGTTTGATCTTGATCTTCCAATTTGAGTACCAAATATATGCAAAATACACTCCATAATCAAATGGCCTTGTACTCTTTTCTTGTCATGCTTCTAGATCATCTTAAAACCAAACTTAGGTACCTCAAACACTTGTAAACATGTTTTCAACTTGAAGACCTTTCAATCAAAGTGACTCTAGATCAATCCAACATTTGTCACTTTTCTAACAGATTTTGTACCTTTCAAAGAAATAAGAATATCCACCAAAGTACAAATCCAAATACCACAAAATTTGGTGGAGATGTTCTTTACTAAGTTATCTAGCAGCTGTAAAAATTTAAGCTTCATTTGACTTCTAGATTGCTGCCAAATTTTAATTCTTTCACCACTGCTACATGCTGAAAACAGCTGCACTATAGCTGACAAGAACTACTCCAAAACCGAAGCATTTCTTATCCGATTCTTATGAAATTTGTACATAATCTTATACCATAAGTCTAGAGCATGTACACCAATTTTTATGCCAATCCAATAAGTTTTCAATACTCAAACATGGCTAAGTTCACAGCTAGCTTAGATTTTGCAATATAGGACAGATTTCAACACTTGAGCTATTCTTCATCAAATATGAATCAAACTTGAAGCTAACTTGTTTGAATACTTCCATAAGACATATATCCATTCAGATCACTTACTAAATGTCATCTCATGAATTTATCTAACACAAATCAATCCAAACTTGATTACTAAGTAATTATCCATTCAATCAACTTATAGCAAGCAACTTTGCATATTTATCCAACTCAATCAACTCATATGCACCCAAATGAAATGATCAACAAGAGATATACCTTGGTTAGCTCATGATCATCCAACTAGCAAGCTTCAACTCAATTATTTGCAAGTCATCAAATATATCCAATGAATCACCACTACTTGAATATGGCATTTGTATGTTGTAGCACTTGGACTTCACTCAATTTGTCATGGCATTAGGATAATGATGTGCACTAAGCAATACTTGGCTCAACTATATGATCAACAAGATGAATATCATTTGAACCAAGCCTCCAATGCCGATGGTACCTACAATCAATCATCCATTTTTTTATGGTACCCAAACAAGTTTGGGTCATCTCAAGTTAGGAGCAACATACTTAGGCAACGCCTTAGTATGAGTAGCAGGATGCTTTGCAATAGCAACCATAGAGGTACCATTACCATCCTTTCTAAGCACATTATTATCAACAATTGAAATAGGCTTAGAAATGTCACCTAGGGGACATGAATGTGACATGTGTCTCCTTTTCCGGTATGAGTAGCACTTTCTCTTTGATTGAGCCTTCTCTTCCTTGCTCATACGGTGCTTCTTATTGCCTTGCCTCTCATGGATTGCTTGAGCCTTCTTCTCAAGCTTGGTAGGACACTTAGAGGTAAAGTGTCCCATATTTCCACACTTGAAGCACTTGATGTGAGCATGATCTTTCTTCTTGTCTACATTCTTGCTCATCATCTTGGCATCTTGAGTTTGCATTGGATGCCTTGCCTTTCCACCCCTTCTTGTTTTCTTCTTCTTTATCATCAAATCATCACCATCTTTATGGTTGATCTTGATTTGCTCTTGGGGTGTCTTCTCTTGCTCAACTTGTGGCTTTGATTGAGGCTTCACTTGTTGCTTCACCAATTGCTTGGTTGGGCACATTGAGGTAAGATGACCCCAAGTGCGGCACTTGAAGCACTTGACATGCTTGAGCCTCTCTTCTTCTTTTATCTTCTTGAGCTTCTTAATGTTAGGATAACCATTTGCAAGGTGTCCCGCTTCATGACACCGGTAGCACATGGTATGAGAAAACTTTCTTTGTTGTATTTTCTTCATCTTTCTTTCTCTCTTTCTTTCACCCTTTGTCATCTTCTTCTTGAAGCCAAGGCCACACTTATCACCATAGTTTCTTTGAGTCTTCAATATGTGCTTAAAGGTGACTTTTGAGTTATAGCACCTCTCTAGCTTGTCGCTCAATTTCTTCACTTCTCTTTTGAGCTCAATGTTCTCCTTCAAAATGTTAGTCTCACAAGACATGGAAGTAGAACAAGCATCTATATGTGAAGAGCATGGCATATCTAATAAATCATCACATGAGGTGGATACATGCTTTTTGCCTACATCATGAGGGTTAGCAACATTTTGCAATTTATCATTTGATCCATGTGATGAGCTCTCATTATTTTTAAGTTTCTTTGTAAACATTTTAATGAGAGAAGCGTGTAGTTCTAATAATTCATCATGAGATGCAAGTAGTGTCTCATGATTCAATTTAAGCTCATCAAGTGAAGATTTATAAGCATTATTTAATTTCTTATGTTCTTCACAAGAGTTCTTTAGAAATGAGTTTTTATTTTCTAATTTCAATGTTTTAGCTTTCTCATTTTCTAAAGACATGGTCATGCTAGCAAGTCTACTAACAAGCTCATCATATGAATCAACATGATCAACCACATTATCATTTGATACCTTAGTGTCACTTTGTGACATGAAGCAATATGGTGATGTGGATGGGCTTGTAGTAGCATCATCATGGCTTGAGCATGAACCATCATCACCATCAAGTGTGCATGGGGTAGCATCATCACTTGCAACAATTATTGCATCATCATCAACCTTATCAAGTGAACTTGTAGTAGATCGATCATCATCATCATCACTTGACCATGAGGTGGAGCAATCTTCCACAATCACCAAATTGTGGTTATGCTCAACACACTCATGCACCTCTTTTTTGGGCTCATCCTCCTTCTTGAATTTGTCATCATCCCATGTGGAGGAATCACCGAAGGTTTCCTTGATGGACTCTCATATCTCACGAGCGGTCCCCTTGTAGTTTACTTGCTTCATCAAATCAAAATGTAAAGCATCTAATAGAAAACAACAAGCATGTGCATCAAATTTATAGAGGACTCTTTGAGCTTTGGTTAGAGTTATATGATCCAAGACATGGGTGAGACCAATAGTGACAACCCACCAAAATTTAGGTCTCTTTGCACGAAAATGATCAAGCATATGATTTTTCCAAAGTGCAAAGTTTGTGCCATAAAAAATGTGAGCCTCACAAACATCTAGCCCATTAGACGCCATCCTCTCGGATCGGTGAAGACCATAAATGAGAGACCGGGCTCTAATACCAATTGAAAGGGTCGAGATGGTGACTAGAGGGGGTGAATAGTCCTTTTTAAAACTTAATCACGTTGGCTAACCAAAATAAGTGTGGAATTAAAACTATCGGTCTAGCCAAGACTACACCCCTCTATCTATGTTCACTAGCACCTTGCAAAGATACTAATAAAGCAACAAAGGTGTCGGGCTAGCTAGAGCTCACCTAACCAATTATAGGAGCAAGGTCACACAAACCTATGTCACTAGTACTTTAAGCAACAAGGGAGCTTCTACACATGCTAGTAAGCAAAAGCACAAAGTCAACTAAGCTCACTAGCAATGCTCAATAACAAGGCAACCAATGCCAAATTAGAGAGCGCAATTACTTAGCTACACAAACTAAGCAATGTGACTAACAAGGTTACACAAACCAAATTAGTCATGCAAGGGAGCTACTTCTATGCTACACAAGCAAGAAGGTAACTAGCAAGCTACTTAAGCTAACTAATTACAAAAGCAACAACACAAGCTCAATGTATATGAATGTAATCGCAAGCTTGTGTAACGGGGATGCAAACCAACGGGAAGAACAAGGTTGATATGATGATTTTTCTCCCGAGGTTCATGTGTTTGCCAACATGCTAGTCCCCGTTGTGTCGACTGCTCACTTGGTGGTTCGGCGGCTAATTGGCATTGTAACAGAACTGCCCAATTTATACAAGATCAAGTACGGCTGTCCCCGCTAACACGTTGACACGCGCATACTTTCACTCATATAAACCCGGTAGTCCGCCGAGTGTCCCGAAAGACCTCGGTAAATCAACATCATAACCAAGATCGCGTGATTAAGCAAATACACATCACATACATAGGGTTGCAGCGGAAATAATATTACAAGTTTAGGTTTCAAAAACCAATTAGTGAAAACAACATAGCTTTCAAAAGATTACATTAATATATGTTCCAAATACATTGCTAGCATAAGTGATATCATCCAACAAAAGCATATAGATGAGAAGTAACTATAGAATCACCGAGCCACCGGTGGTTAGCCACCATCTTCACAGGCCAAGAACTTCACCTGCAACATGGTGGGATAAACCCTAAGTACGAGAAGGTACTCAGCTAGATTTACCCATCAAAACCAGAAATAAAGGACACCAAGGGTCATGCAAGGCTTATGGGGTGGGCTAGCTTGACACAGTTGCATAAAAGAGCTTATGAATATAGTAACCTATTTAAACTTCGCATCAAGTTTATCATCATTTACCTGTTCACTAGATTTGCACCTATACTAGAGCACTCACTTATTAGGAGCAAACAATATTAACCATAGCAGGTATAATAAGGCTGTCATCATCATATCATCATTCCTAAACCATTATGTTATTTAGTGTATCTACTTTAGAGATAAGCCTGTCAAGTTCTCACTAACCGGGAGAGACGGTGACTCGAATCAAATTACAACTCAGCTGAGGGGGTATTCCTAACTCTCACCCTGG
The DNA here is from genome assembly GCF_019320115.1 of Miscanthus floridulus. Lineage (NCBI taxonomy): Eukaryota > Viridiplantae > Streptophyta > Magnoliopsida > Poales > Poaceae > Miscanthus > Miscanthus floridulus. The sequence goes on from NW_027098317.1 coordinate 87,513, forward strand.
CATACTTTGCAAGGGTAGCCATGGGTCACCTTTGGTACAACTCAGGAACCAAATTCACGGGTTCGATCAGTGCTAGCGCTCTTAGGGATTACCCTTCTGCCAGGACGATCAGGACTTTTAAATCACCTACCCTTAGACTCACGCCTATGGCTCCCTTCCGAGGCATACTTTATACTTATCGACTCCTGGCCTGAGATGAGCTACTCAGCTTCGTGGTCGGTCTCCAGACCCGACCAACTAAGAGAGAGGCATGTGTTCAATATGAATAGGAAAGGCTCCAAGATTCAGTCCTTAAGTGACACAGACGGAGTCACTACAAACCGACAAGCCTCTATCCGGTCTTCATTTCAAATTAAGACTGGTTCTTTTCCATGATAGCAAATATAGCCAACCGTGCCATATGTATCTTCCTATATCTCGCAAGTGACAGGAAATCACCTGACTTCTACCGTGTTTAAGCAGGGCTAAGCACTACACGAGCCTGAGCTACATAGGATTCAGTGTATCAATATCTGGACAAGGATTGGATAACCAATGCAGCAAGTGTTTGCATCCAACACCTAAACTTAATGCAACAATATATATATATAACAATAATACTGTAACTGCATTTCGAAAATTAGGAGGCTTAATATGCTCCGGGGCTTGCCTGGGATCCGACACAAGTCAGTTTAGTTAGCTTGCACCGTCTTGGTGACATCTCAGGTCCTAGCACTTGCTTAGTCCTTCCATCTTCGGGATAGATCCATCAAACGTTGTCTTCGGGTTTGGCTCCAACATCGCATCCTTCACGTGGTGCATCTAGCGTACCTAGATGAGATGCAATATGCAAAGTGGATGAATACATGGAAGTGCAATAGACGATACATCGCATGCAGTAAGTAAGACAAGCACAAGGTTACATTAACATGCACAAGCACTTCGCATTGCCTACTTTCAATATCGCACAATTTATCATCCCACGATAGCAAAGAAGATGACAACACCAAGCATGACACAAATTTCCCAAGATCTCAGGTACTCTAACTCAACCATCATCAAAGGTATGAGCCACACTTAGCAATATACAAGCAAACAACTATAATTGGAATCTGTCAATTTCTGGACATGCAAACAGCAGCTACAAGATTTAGCTATAACTGGAGTTACACAAATCCAAATGAATTAAAAAAGACATTTTGAAAAGCTTATGAAATTGTCTACAATTAATGTTTAATCATATTAGCATAATTCTCAAGTTAACTAAGTCAAATATACTCATTTACAGAAACTGGTCCACAATTGACAGAGAGCAATCAATTCTATAACCCAACTTTAAACAGGCATAACTCACAAACCACAAGACCAAATACCACCAAATTTTAACAGCAGATATATACATGAATTATCTACAACTTTGTTATTATCACCAAAAGCTCATTCAAATCCTAACTAGATCAAACACTAGCATCTTTCAGATCTACTCAGAATACAATCAAAACCTGACAGGAGACTTAAAAGTCATGTAACTCCTACACTATCAGGCCTATGGCCTTACAATTTGAACACAAGCAAGACCATGGAATTTTCTACAACTTTTGTATTCACTACAACCATAGCAAACATCATTTACACCACAAAAATGATTGCGCAAGCCAAACTACAAATGCAATCCAACAGCTGTGGTATAGAAAACTGATAGGAACTTCAGAGAAGCATAACTGGAGTTCTAGATCTCCAACAAACATGAACCATAACTTTTTGAAAATCTTAGGAAGTTACCTACAACTTTCTTATTCTCATATTGAAATGATTCTATAGTTAGAAGGGTCAATTAATTCAATAATTGCATCTCTGTCCAAAACATAGATAGAAACTGACATGCCCCTTTAAATAGCTATAAACGGAGTTATACATGTCCAATAAATGTGGTTCTAGACTTTTTAGAAATCTTATCAAGTTCTAAACAACTTTGTTGTAAACACCCAAAGCTAATTCTACTATTAAGAAGGCCCCACAGTAAGAACAAGGAAACCCTCTCTGGGTTTGGGCAGAAACAGCCACAGAGATTTAAGCAAGTATAACTCAAGATCTACTTAACCAAAAATCATGATATTTAGCTTTTTGAAAAGCTTAATAAAAGTACTACAACTCATGTATTATCATAAAGTCATGATTCATAACTTCACTAAGCCAATTAATTCAAGCATGCAGGACTATCCAGAGTTGGAGCAAAGCAATACAGTACATTTGTTATTTTTATAACTCTTAAAATATACATCCTACACTTCTAAAATTTTTACCATACAACAAAAATAACCTTATGAGCACTCCATAAAAATTTCACATTTATTTGAGTAAAATAACTGCAGTTATCAAAAAGACAAGACATGACTAGCATTAAGAACCTAACTGCCTAAATCTATTTTTATAGCTAAACCTTTAAACTAAAACATGTAATATTATAGATCTAGTACATAGATAATTTCACAAGGATTCCAAAAAGTCATCATTTACTATTTTACAATTTTTCTACAAATTACTACAAATTTTCAAAGTGGAGCATTCAAATCTATAAAAACCAGAGAAAAAAGGAAATTGAAATCTTGCATCGGGGTCCCTGTCGAAAACATAAATTAAACACGAACAAATGGATCCTTTTAGGCACTGTTCACTGAGTCACGGTTTCTTCACATAACCCCCTGGACTTGTTTCTCTTCTCGCTCGAGGTCCTCCTCTCCTTCTCTGGCCGAGCCGAGCAGAGGAGCTCGCCGAAGCTCGTGAGTCCGGCCACTGCGGTGCTCGTCGGTGGCAAGGGAGGGGTGCGGGAGCAGGTTGGAGGCTAGACGCACCTACACGTGGCCCAGACTCGGCCAGCCATAGCTAGCTTTGGCCTGGCCACGGCGCTGCCCGCCAGCCACGACGGCGCCCGGCTGGAGGTCGGCTCTGATCATCGCTGCGACCAGGGAAGCGGCGTGCTAAGGTGGAGAAGGGAGAAGGGAGCGACGGGTGGAGCGAGCAGCAAGGCATGGCACCGCAGAGGGGCTAGGCGGTGGTTGGGAGAAGCTCTGCCGGGAGCCGGCCAGGGCGGCGTCCGCGCACAGCCTAGAGAGGGGGCGAGAGAGTGGACCGAGAGAGAGGGCAGGGAGTGAGCGAGGGACAAGGGAGCTCGGGCGCTCGGTTTTCACTACAGGAGGGCGCCGGGGATGGGACAGGGCAGCCACGTGGCAAGCGGCACACGGCAATGGCGGGTGCGCTCTGTGCATGGCGGCCACGCCCTGGACACGCGCCGCCCATTGGGGCATTTTACCGAGCACGTGGCGGGCAGCAGTGTAGGCAAGGTGGGGAGTCGATTTGGGACGTTTGCAGGCCAAATTTGTACATGGACCCAAAAGCAAAGTTGCAGCCCACATAATTCTCTACAATTTCTATTTAAGGTGCACTGCCATAAGGGCTATGGATTAGCGATTAACTGTGCTCCAAAGTGATAGTGTCAGCGCATTGATAGCGATGAACAAAAGTCCAAAATTGATGGTCAAAATGAAGTCCAACGAGTGCCATCTTTTTATATGCTCTTCTCCATAATATAAACTTCAACTTTTATTTTTGGACCAACTCAAGTTGTTTAGCAAAATTTGGAGAACGCAAGATGTCAATGTCGATGTCAGTGAATTCCGGACTGCAAACACTGTCGGGCTGATTTTAGCTTTTCTATTAGACTTTGAGCCTTGTTTTGATCCATTTTGAAACTGAATCATGACTTGGTCTTTTAACAAAGTTTGTTATAATCAAACTTTTATTCAACCTTTATTTTTGGTCAAACCTCATATCTGGTCCAGAAGTCAACTTTATTTCTCGGTCAACGCAAAGCCCTTTTTGCTATAGAATCTAGGGTTTCCATGATTTTCGGATATTTTCTCCATCTTTGCTCAACACGAACCCTTCATAACTTTTGTTGTAGAGTTCAATTAGAGTTGTTGGAGCAAGGTTGCAAGGTTTGGTTGATGTCATAGGTTTCCATCTACTTGATAAAGTAATTCATGCAAAGATATGACTTATCATTTCATGTGACTTTTTGATTCCAAACTTCATGAAACTTTTCCACGGGTCTAGATGGATGCATGTGGATGTAATGTACATGGAATAAGCATGTTTAACATTACACTTGCATAATCTTAACAAGGGTCCTTATGTAAGCAAATGTGCATGGCCCAAGTTTAAGTTGGAGCTCCGTCATGTAGATTTGATCTTGACATGTCATGTTTGAGCTCAAACCCACTGCTTAACTAGTGACAAACACCTAGGGTGTTACAGGCATCACCCGCCAAGCCCACACATCGAGCGCCACAAGAACTTACCTTGGAAGTGAGGGTAGCTCAATGACACGCTTTACTAAAGTTGCTCTTCGCGGCTCCCGTGGGGCGAGCACAATGCCCCTCACAAGCACTTCTCTAGAGCGCCGCAGAAGCTTCTTGCAGGCTTCGACGGAGACCACCACCAAGCCATCTAGGAGGTGGAAACCTCTAAGAGTAACAAGCACCATCAGCTTACAACTCAATTAACTAGTGCCACTCGATGCAACCTCACGATGCAATCGCACTAGAATCGCTCTCTCACACAATCGAATGATCACTATTAGGTATATGTGAGATGGAGGGCTCCTAAGCACTCTCAAGCATGGACACGAAGTCTCCCAAGGTGGTCAGCACCAGCCATGGCTGAAGGCCACTTCTATTTATAGCCCCAAGGGCTAAACTAGCCGTTATCCCTTCACTGGGTAAAAATCGGGCCAACCAAACGCTCCGGTCGTGTTGACCGGACGCTGGACATCAGCGTTCGGTCGCCCGATGACAGCCATGTGTCACCTGTGTTCAACGGCATTCTTCCGATCTCAATGGTCATCTTCTGACCGGACGCAGCAGCTTCAACTGACTGGACGCTGGACCTCAGTGTCCGGTCGTTTATAGTAAGGTACCGACCTTGACCGGACATGTCCGGTCGCATGTGATCAGACGTAGCCCAGCGTCCGGTCAAACTCCAGCTCCTACATCATCATGCGTCAGCCTAACCGGATGCGCCCTGCCAGCGTTCGGTCACTTCCAGTGCCAGCTTCCTGGTGCACCCAGTGAGACTCTGTCTTTTCTATGTAGGGCGCCGGTGGCACCGTCGGACGGACACTCCACCGGTGGAGTTTCTTCACCAAGTTGATCCTCATCAACTCCAACTCTATCTCCTTAGTAAATGTGCCAACACTACCAAGTGTACACCACCATGTGTAAGTGTGTTAGCTTTTCACAACCATTTCCCAAAGGATGTTAGCCACTCAACCTGCCACGCCACTCGATCCTAGCGATGATGCAAAGTTAGATCACTCGAGTAGCACTAGATGACCGATATGCAAACAAGTTTGCTCCTCTTGATAGTACGGCCATCTATCCTAAACCTGGTCATAAACTTCTCTACACACCTATGACTGGTGAAATGAAATGCCCTAGGTTATACCTTTGCCTTGTGCATTCCATTCCTTCCAATGTCGATGCAACACATGCACCAACATGATCAACGATGATATGATCCACTCTATATCATCACATGATCATATTGGTTCATCGATCTTGACTTTACTTGCTCTTCACCGTTGTCATCGTCCATCAGCGCCAAGTCTTGCTCAAGCTTCACCACCACGCGGTCCATCACTCCAAAGCCTTTGACTTGCCCTTCACGCTTGCAACTAGTCTATCAAGCCAAGTCTTTTCTTGATCTTCTCCACCTTGATCACATGACTCAATGTCATGTCTCATGTGCAATGAGCTCCTTCATCTTCACATGTGTGAGCTTTGCAGCATCTCCAAGCCATTTTCACCTTCATGGCATATGTTGCTCACACATATGTACCTGTGGACTAATCACATGTGTATCTCACATAACCACAATTAGTCCACCTAGGTTATCATTCAATTACCAAAACTAAACAAGGACCTTTTAAACGGGGAAGGAACAAAGGCAGCAGGAGAATCTCAGGAGACGAAAAGCGGAAGGGATGGTAACTGCCGCAATCAGTTCGCCTCTACCATCAAGGAGAGAAACTCTCAGGCCATGGCCACGGCCATGACCAAGGCCTGGCCTGACCAGCGGCGGTGGCGGCGGCGCGCGCGTGTGGCACCCCTTTGTCCTTTCCCCAACTTCTCAATTAAGATGGATAATTTCCAACCATATAAGTTGAGTCAACATTCAGTCAAAATCTCATATGGTATTAAACCATACAACGCTTAATGTTACATACCATAGAGTTTTATTTGATTTACTCTCCTCCGTTCCTTAATATAAGCCATATAGATTTCTAAAGAAAATTCCAAAATATAGGTACGTATCAGCTCCTACGCCGATTAGTTTGAAAACTTTCCCACCGTACATAGCACATGCCCCAACCAATCCTTTAGATTTAGGAAGCAATCTGATTGGGAGAGAGAAGATGACCTGATTTTCCTTTTTTTCCTCGGTCTCACATCCTTCCTCAAGCCGTGCATTAATATTGGTGCCTAAAAACTATATGGCTTATATTAAGGAATGGATGGAGTATTAAATATTATATGGGTCAAGCCCATAATATATCCAATAATCCCCACCAAACTCTAGGGTTTGTAACAAAGTAGCATCAGAGCCACATTTCTTTTATATACCAGTGTTTCGATGGAGACTATTAAGTTGAACATCTATCTAGAGCAATAGTTTTACTCAGTCACAACTGAACAATGGACTAAGCCTTAAATTGACAGTTTTGTGTGAGGTGAATGCCACTAAAGTCCTTAGCTGATACTTGGCTGCAAAAGGCATCCCCTCTATTTGAAGCATATAAGTCATACTCCAGTGCCTTTTATGAGTATTTAGATATTACCCAAATCTCATAGACTGTGACTAGCAGTCTGACTCATATAAGTGTGCTCCTCAAAAGATGTTCTGTAGGACAACATCTTTGCTTTAGCAAGCCACTTGGAACACATTAAAGTAAAAAACAACCCGCCTTACAGAAAGGAAAGATATGCAACAGAAATATGTCTTACTAAGGATCTTTCCTCACAATTTACTACTAGCTTGTTTCACCATCCTACTTCACGGGATCTCCGATCACATAGAATAGGTTACCACTATAGTAAATTTCAAGTAGGTCTCAAACCCATCTCTTTCGATACACTTTCTATCACATTGCGTGACTAGACCCTTAGTGAATTAATCTACCAGATTGTTAGACGTGTGAACATAGTCCAATGCTATTACTATAGAGTTTCTCAATTTTCTAACAGATTTCAGTCGTCCCTTAACATGCCTTATAGACTTGAAGTTATCCTAAGAACTATTAACCTTCATAATCACAGTCTGGTTATCGCAGTTCATAGAAATAACCGGTATGGGTTTTTCAACAACTAATAAATCCATAAGGAGATCATGAATCCACTCGGCCTCAGAGCCAGCTGATGTCTAATGCTGTGAGTTTTGCTTCCATTGTAGACTTTGTTAAGATAGTCTGCTTGCAAGACTTCTAGAAAACAGCACCACCTCCAAGCGAAAACACATATCTACTTGTGGCATCAAGCTCATCAGCATCAGAGATCTAGTTGGCATCACAATAGCCTTCCAACACCTTTGGATGTCCGGTATAACGAATACCATAGCTCATATTGCCCTTTAGATAGCGCATCACTCTCTCAAAAGCACGCCAGTGATTATCTCCCGGGTTTGACACAAACCGGCTCGGCTTGCACACAACAAATGAGATGTCAGGCCTTGTTGCACTAGCAAGATACATGAGCGAACTAATGATCTGGGAATATCTCAACTGATCCCTTGCTATTCTCCAAATTTTCCTCAATAGCACACTAGGGTCATAAGGTATAGGAGTAGGTACATAGTCACTAAACCCAAAGCAACTCATCACCTTTTCCACATAGTGGGATTGTAACAGAGTTACCCCACTATCACCTTCTCTTCAGAAGCTTAATATTAAGAATAACATCAGCCTCTCCTAAATCTTTCATCTCAAAATTTTTAGATAAAAATTCCTTCACCTCCTCGACCACTTTGAGGCTAGATCCAAAGATCAGTATGTCATCAACATATAAGCACAAAATGACTCCTCCACCCCACCATACCGATAGTACACACATTTGTTAGCTTCATTCACAACAAAGCTAATAGATGTTAAAGTTATGTCGAACTTCTTATGCCACTACTTAGGAGCTTGTTTTAGGCCATATAATGACTTCAATAATTTACACACCTTGCCTTCTTGACCATTTGCTAGAAACCCATCTGGCTGATCCATATAGATCTCCTCCTCTAACTCTCCATTTAGGAAAGTTGTCTTAACTGTCCATTTGATGAACGATAAGACCATAAGAGGCTGCCAGTGAAAGCAAAACTCGAATTGTGGTCAATCGGGCAACCGGTGAATAAGTATCAAAGAAATCCTCACCTTCTTTTTGAGTATAACCCTTGGTCACAAGCCTTGCCTTGTACCTCTCGATAGTACCATCAGGCCTAAGCTTTTTCTTGAACACCCATTTGCACCCTATAGGCTTGCACCCATAGGGACAATCAACTATTTCCCAAGTTCTATTAGACATAACAGAATCCATCTCACTCTGTACTGCTTCCTTTCATAAGTCAGCATCAGGAGAGGAATATGCCTCTTCAATGGTCGTTGATATATCATCCACAAGGTACACAATATAGTTATCACCAAAAGACTTTGTAGTCCTCTGTCTCTTACATTTTCTAGTGACTACAGTGTCATCCTCCTCAGGATTTTGCATATAGGGTTTCTCAGTTTGTTCTATCGGAGTAAAATTTTTATGCTCATGGGCAATTATAAAATCATGACCAGTCGTGCTAGGTGCATTTTTCATGAGAAATTCATTCTCAAAAAATGTAGCGTCTCTAGATTCTATGATTGTATCAACAACCATCTCAGGAACACTAGAATTTATAATTAAAAATCTATAACCCACGCTGTGAATAGCATAACCAAGAAAAACACAATCAACGGTCTTTGGTCCAAGCTTTCGTTTTTTATTTATTGGCATATTTACCTTTGCCAAACAACCCCAAGTTCGTAGGTAAGAGAGATTTAATCTCTTCTTCTCCTATTCCACGAATGGTGTAATTTCTTTGTTCTTTGTGGGCACTCTATTCAGGACATGATATGCTATCAATATAGCCTCACCCCACCATTCCTTAGATAGTCCCGCAGTCTCTAACACGACATTAATCAAATCGGTTAGAGTGCGGTTCTTTCTCTCTGTAATCCTATTGGACTGTGGTGAGTATGGTGGCGTCCTCTCATGAATAATTCCACGCTCCGCGCAAAACTCATAAAATTCATTTGAGAAATATTCTCCCCCGCGATCGGACCGCAAACGCTTGATTTTCTTCTCAAGTTGATTTTCTACCTCAGCTTTATAGACTTTAAAATAACGCAACGCTTCATCTTTAGTTTTTAATAAATATACGTAGCAAAATCTAGTACAATCATCTATAAATGTCATGAAGTATCGTCTACCGCCTTTAGTCAATTCGCCATTCATTTCACATAAATCAAAATAAACGAGTTCTAATGGTGCCAAGTTCCTCGCCTCAGCAGCCTTATGAGGCTTGTGCGGTTGCTTTGATTGCACACACATCTGACACTTAGAATCTTTGACTAAGTTAAATTTTGAGATTAAATTTAGATTTACAAGCCGCGTGAGACAACCAAAATTAATGTGACAAAGTCATGAATGCCATATATTCGACTTATCTGAAACATTAACATTGTTCACTACTTTATTACACACATCATCAAGCAAAGATAAGTGGAACAGGCCTCCGCAATCATAACATTTTCCAACAAATGTTCCATGTCTTGACACAACACACTTATTGGACTCAAGTACAATTTTAAAGCCATCGCGACTCATTTGAGAACCACTAACAAGATTCTTCTTGATGGAGGGGACATGTTGCACGTTCTTTAATAGCACCGTCTTCCCTAAAGTAAACTTCAGAACGACCATACCAGCACTAAGAACACGCGTATGAGAACCGTTTCCCATTAGCAAGGCTCCAGTCCTGTCAGCTCAGATATTCCTCCTCCAGTCTCGCTAATCACCATATTTGCTTATTCCTTTTCTTACTTATATTTGCGGTCTAGGCACGCACTTGTCCAATGCTCATCACTCCTATAAACAAAGCAACCTCTACCTTTCTTGTTGTTTTTCTTCTTAAACTGTGTAGTTTGCTTAGGCTTTGCATTATTATTCTTTTGCATATTCTTCTTCTTTTTATTACAGGGATGCAAATGAGTTTTTATTCTGCACCATATTGGCAGCGAAAAGACTCAACTCATTTTCCATAGTTGTCTTTTGCTCTCGCACTCTCCTCAACATCAAGAGATCCAATAAGCTCAGCCACGCTAAACTCTTGTCTCTTGTGTTTTAGAGAAGTAGCAAAATCCCTTCAAGAAGGTGGTAGCTTAGCGATTATACCGCCGACCACAAACTTGTCGGGCAACAAACATGGGAAATATTCTAGTTCCTTTGCTAGCGCCTGTATCTCATGAGCCTGTTCGACTACAGAACAGTTTTCAACCATTTTATAGTGATACAGCTGCTCCATAAGGTACAGCTCACTACCCAGCATCAGAAACTCCAAACTTTGCCTCAAGAGTATCCCATAACTCTTTGCCTGATATGCAAGATATGTAGTTTTTCTCATACTTAGGATGAAGTGCACTAATCACGGCGCCTCGAAACAGGTTATCGGTAGCCAAGAACTTTTGCTCCTCCTCAGGAGTAACCTGTTCAAGCTTCCTCTGTGCGGCGTGATAGCAGTTCATCGTAGTCAACCACAATACCACCTTAGCATGTCATATCATGAAATTCTTGCTATCAAAATTATTTGGCTTTAAAGCAGTAGCAAAACCACTGATAGAAAATTGCCTAAGATTAGATTTTTGGATTGTTAGAAATTTAGGCATTTTCATGGTTAGTTTAATCTAGAAATATAACATCAATAGGTTTGTGACGACATATATGTGCATTTGTATATCTCTAATGAACGTTACAGCATGCAGACATGACATATAGATCGATACAGTAAAAGCGCAACATGTCATATTGCATCTCCCTTTTAACAGATATTCACTTGTTCACATACACTTATTGCACCCCACGGATTGCAAAATTTAGTGGGAGTTTCTATCTTAATATATGCAAGTGATGTGTTGATGATCATCATTAAAATTAAAATTCAATGCATATATTAAGGGGGAGCTCTCTATAAATTTTGAGGTTCAAAAGCTTTAAATTCTTACATATTTATAAAAGCCTAAGTTGGTTGTCATCAATTACCAAAAAGGGTGAGATTGAAAGTGCATTTGCCCCCTATGTGGGTTTTGGTGTATTAATGACATCCAAATTAGGGACTAATGAGATCTTAATGAGATATATTGTAGCTTTAGTCCCTTGAAAGTTTTATGGAGTTGATTTAAGATGAAATGGTATCCCTCAATTCTTCAAGTGAAAAGACGAACGAACCCAAAGCGCGCTTCAAGCATTTTTAATTTTGTTTTGGGTTTAGGTATGTCGTACTATAAAGAGGGATGCAAATTTAGGTGGTTTGAGAAAGATAGAGTACTCAAGCATAAAAATAAAATATAAAGAGAGACACAAAATCACCTCACGAACACTTAAATATAGTTTATGCACTTTTGATAGCCGGAAGTCCCGGCATGAGCTAGGAGTTTCGGCCGTCGAAAGTTCTGGCATTTGGTGCCGGAAGTTCTGACACTTGAGGACTTAGCCATCAGCCCTGCCTGCGCTCTCTCGCCCGTCGAAAGTCCCAACGGGAGTTGGGAGTTCCGGGTGCTAGAAGTTTCAGCTCCCGTCGAAAGTCTCGGCGCTTTAGGACTTAGCCCCCTAGCTCAGCTCTAGGTCGGGAGTTCTGACGTGAGTCAGAAGTCCCGATAGCCAGAAGTTCCTGTATTCCACCGGAAGTTCTGGCTCCAACTGTCTTGACCACCTTTGACTGCGCCTTAAACTGTGATTTATAGAAGGGCCGAAAATTCCGACGATCTGTGTTGGAACTTTCGACCCAGATCTGAACGGTTGGATTTCACTATGAGTATAAATAGCTATCTCCTCTCTTCTAACCAAGAACCACTCATTCATTGCTCACCAACCTTCGTCCAAAATAGCTCCCAAGCATTCAAGGCACCCATCTCCTCTCCCCTTTGCTCCAATCTTTGATTCCTCTAAGGTTTTGAGTGAAAGAAGAGTGGATTGAGTGAGAGAATCACTTTGGTAAGCTTGAGCACTTGATTTCTTCGTCAAGCCGGTTTGATTTGCGTCTAATACTCCTAGGTTCTTGGAACCCTAGCCAGCTAGGCGTCGCCTAAGAGCTTCCATCTTATGGAAAAGCCCTGGGAAGTTTGTTTTACCCTTGATTTCTTAGTGAAAAGCTTAAGTAACCTTTGTGGTTGTTTTGAGAGAGGCAAGGAGGTGAAGGAGACTATGACCTTGGTGGTCACCTCAACAACGAGGACATAGGAGCATCTTTGTGGGGTTGCCGATCCTCGAGATAAATTCTTGTGTCCCGTGTGCTTGTTGTTGTTGTGATTTATTCTATCATATTTGTTCTTATTGGTTTATCTTCCTCTCTAACTCTTCTCTTAGGGTTTGGACTCGATCTACGGAATGGTGACCTTCCGGCGTCAAAGGAGCAACCCGAACACTTCACCTTACCACTAGGGAGTGGGGTTGTAATATATATTTCACTCAAAGTTCATTTTAGCACTTGTAGTGAATTTCACGTAGGTGCCGGAACTCCTGGCTGTTTGCGTTGGACCTTTAGGCTGCCGAAAGTTCCGGCCCAAACAGTCAGAACTTCCGACTGTCACTGATATTTGACTTTGAATTTACGCAGAAATTTTTTAGATACGTCTATTCACCCCCCCTCTAGGTATTGTTTAGATCCTTTGAATTCCCCATCCCCATACACAAGGTTGTATTTACTTTCATATATATTGTGTTTGTGTAGTTGCTCTTGTAATTTGTTGACTTATGTAGTTTGCTAGTTACCTTCTAGCTTGTGTAGCATAGAAGTAACTCCCTTGCGTGACTAATTTGGTTTGAGTAACCTTGTGAGTCACATTGCTTATTTTGTGTAGCTGAGTAATTTGAGCTCTCTAATTTGGCATGTGTAGTCTTGTTATTGAGCATTGCTAGTGAACTTAGGAGCTTTGTGCTTTTGCTTACTACATTGTGTAGGAGCTCCCCCGGTTGCTTGAGTACTACTTGCATGGATTTATGTAACCTTGTTACTAGAATTCATTAAGAGAGCTCTAACTAGTCCGATATCTTTGTTGCCTAAATATGATCATTTTTAAGGTGCTTGAAACTTAGATCGCGGGGTGTAGTCTTGGCTAAATCAATAATTTTAATTTCGTATTTGTTTCGGTTAACTGACGCATTTAATTTTAGGAATAACTATTCAACTCCCTCTAGTCCGCAATCTCGACCCTGCAGCCGCCACGGGTTACTTGCTCTGCCTAGGAGCCATGGTTGCCGAACTTGGCACCTCGGTGAAGCATGCCGCCGTCGCTGACCTGCGCACACCAAAGAGAGGGGAAATCAAGGGAAATTGAAGAGGAAAACCAGCGCATAGCAGCTAGAAATCATAGAGATTTATTTTGGATAGGAATTCTTGGAGAGCCCAGCAGCCATGGTTGTCGATCTGAAGGAAGGGGAAGGAAGCAGAGAGGAAGAAGGGGAGAGAGAAGTGTGTGCACTGGTCACTGGGTCCGTTGATCTGCTAGCTGCTAGTGCTTTTGGACTCAAGGCAAATTAGTAGTACTAGTATTGTGCGGTGGAGGGCTTCAGGTTCAGCCCACGTGAGAGTAAAAAAGAGTTTAACAATACTAAATTAATTTAATGTTTGACTAAGCACGACTATGCAATATTCTTTTTATAAATCACAGTGTAATTGATACTAAGTACCAGGAGGCTATTTCTTAACTGTAGGATGACCACATGGCTACGTATGTATTGTGTATATATATTTGTGTGTTTTCTATCCCTGCTAAATATCAGTATATATATACTGATTCAGGAAGCGAGCAAAGTCAGGCAGGAACCTCCAGCGAACCAAACTGAGCCCGAGTTGAATCTTAACAACTTGATCATTTTCTCCTTGAATTTTTATACAAAGTTTGAGAAAATAAAGTAACCTGCATTAAATATTATTTTCTAAAATTGACTATGGATGGATGATATGTGAATTTGATGACATTGGGTTAGCTGATGGAGCAGCTAATTCCCTACTGTATATTTAGTTGGAAAAGTTTGGTAGGACTAATAATCAACTCTCACTTGTGTTATTAGGCCGTATAAATTCGTGTCAACTATGGACTCGTTTGGGAAGAGTTGATTCTAGTACCCATGAAGTTGTTGTATAATCCCTATAGTAAGTGAGGAGAGGATTGGGTGATGAAATCCCCAATCAGGTGTCAATGAAGGACATACATGCATATATATATTAGCGCACATGGATAGATGTGGATGCATAATTATACGAAATGGGGAAATTCGGTATCTTGACCATGAGTCGCACCTAAGGAAGTGCGATGGAAAATTGGTCAAGGTAATTATGGCTAAAGTGGTACAAACCTACGCAGAGTTAAATCATGAATTCATGTCATGTCTCTTGGATCAGAGGCTACGGAAACCTATGGGTGGCTCTTTCTCAAGATACAAGTGATAGTAGTGTTTTAAATTAAACTTGACTTGTTCTACAAATGATATTTTGAACAACAAGATGATATATTATTGATCATTTGAGGTGACCAGATTGTATTGCTTTGATATTTATATGCTTGTTGAGTACGTTGTGCTCACTCTTGTTAACTCTCCCTCTTCAGAGGATCCCAAGAATGTGCACAAGAGTCTCTAGACGATGGATATGCCTATATAGATTAGGATGACTATGAGAAAGCTAGTCGAGTTGCTGCCACCTCCTATGGTGGATGTGATGAATAAATAAGGCTCAGTTATGTATGTCAGGAGCGATATGTCTTTGTCGCTCACCTCGTAATCTAGTTTGGACTTCTATATATCGGGCTTGTAATAATGCGCAAATATGTGATGCTTCTTTAAAGACTTAAGTGCGTAGGATGGTATTGTAATATTTATTGGTACCCTCTAGCTATTTTCTATTACCAACTTTGATTATGTTTTATTATTCGACAAATCTACTATCCGTGGAGTAATAAATCATACGTAAAGTGGTAATGACCTAGGTCGTCACAAAGATCGTCAAAACGATGGACGTGGTTTCCTTCATCAGTCAGACACAAAAAAGAAAAGTGGAAAACAGAATCTATCACAATCGCAGTGTTGCGGAATTTATTTGACACACGTGTTGACGGTGGAAGGTGCTGCAATGCAACTTGGGCTGGGCCTCAACAGCCTCCGTCCACTCCAACCGTTTCGGCCCAGCCAGCCCACATGCCCAGGCGTCGTATCGTCTTCGACCCTTCGCCTTCCTCTTCCCCCCTCTCTCTCTCTCCATCCGATGCGTCGTGCGTGCGGGTCCCAGACTCTGACTCCCCCGGGGCCCACGTGTCTGTCTTGGTGGAGCAGTATTAAATACCGGGCGTACCCCCACCCCACCTGGCAGTTGCCCTCTCGCGAGTCGCAACAACAACTTGTCTTCTCGAACCGGCCGCCACCAACTCCAACTGCAACCCCAGCACACCGCCGCCGCCGCCCACGCTAGGGTTTTGGAGGGAGGATCGCCGATGTCGACGGCTCCCAGGCGCCCCTTCCGAGGCCGCGGCGCCCCGCCGCCCGGCACCGGCTACGTCCGCCGCGGACTCGCCCCTGCCCCGGCGGTCCCAGGCCCCGCCGACGGCGCCAAGACCCTGCGCAAGCCCGTCTTCACCACCATCGACCAGCTGCGCCCCCAGACGCACGGCCACACCCTCACCGCCCGCGTCATCTCAGCCCGCACCGTCCTCGACAAGCCCTCCACGCACCTCGGCCGCACCCGCGTCGCCGAGTGCCTCGTCGGAGACAGCACCGGCACCGTCCTCGTCACCGCCCGCAACGAACAGGGTATGCTGCCTGCGATCCGCTTGCTCCCCCATACCCTTTTTCTCTCTCGCTCATGAATCACTCGCGCTTCCGATTCCATCGATCCATCGACCAACTGATGTGCTAGTCGGATTAGATCACACATGTAGAATTGCAGATCTGGCGCTGACCTTATGACCGGATATACTTCATGTGTATAACTGCTACTGATTAGTGCCTGTGTTTTTCATAGTTAATACACAATGAACATCAACTAGCTGGATCCTACATTGCATATAGACTACATCTACATCATAGTTTCTGCCCTGTTTTGATTTGATTCATCTGCTTACTATGCCATGATGTTGTGTGTGCTCCTACTCTTATTGCTCGCTAGGGCTAGGGATGGAGGGATTGGGTGTTGATTGCACTGCAAATATCCTGCCAGAGTAGTTCTAGTGCCTACATTATTGCCCCATATATATAGGACCTTGGTGTTATGCAACAAGAGGGTTTCACTTAAAGTTTGCTATTTTGGAGCGTGCTTTGTGAGCCTTCAATCAATATGGGAAACTCTGGGTGACCAACACACATCTGTTGTCTGTCACATGGTGGGAACCAGGACGTGGTGACATGCAGAAACCACCAGGTTATTATAGGTAGACACGTCGTTGGTTGCCCCCCCTGCATGATGTCTCATGATATCGTGTCATTTGAAACTGCTGGATGTTGCTTTTGTTTTAGACGTTGCTGGTTTTCCCATGCGTGATGATATTGCATTGTTCAAAACTGACGTTTCTTGCTTTTAGAAACAATTGTCGGTTTTAACACGGCGTTGGTTGCCCCCCTGCGTGATGACTCATGACATCGTGTCATTTGAAACCGCTGGATGTTGCTTTTGTTTTGGACGTTGCTGGTTTTCCCATGCGTGACAATTGTCTGTTTTAACACGTCGTTGGTTGCCCCCCTGCGTGATGACTCATGAGTCATGACATTGTGTCATTTGAAACCGCTGGATGTTGCTTTTGTTTTAGACGTTGCTGGTTTTCCCCTGTGTGATGACTCATGATATTGCATTGTTCAAAACTGATGTTTCTTGCTTTTAGAAACAATTGTCGGCCATGTGGCGTTGCATCATTTGAAAACTGATGATTGTGGTTGCTTCTGCTATGGAAAATCGTCGGTTTTCTCCTACTGTGATAACTCTTTCTGATGTCCACATGACATTGCGTTGTTTAGATTAATTAATTACAGATTGCTCAAATCCTGGTGATTTCTCTATCATATATACCTGGAATCTATGGAAGATTGCTCTATGGCTATGTGCATATTATTAGTAGGTTTGTGATATCCATCATTGTGGTTAGTTGGTTACAATCTAACCACGCTTTCCTTTTTTGTGGAATTGTGGACAGTTGACCTTCTGAAGCCAGATACAACAGTGATCTTCCGCAACGCCAAGATTGACATGTTCAAGGGCACCATGAGGCTGGCAGTGGACAAGTGGGGTCGGATTGAGGTGACTCTGCCTGCCGATTTCAAGGTGAACCAAGACAACAACATGTCGCTGGTGGAGTACGAGCTGGTGGATGTCGACTGAAGAGGAATGAGCAGAAGCGATATTACCATCTGTTGGGCGAAGTCGGGCTGTGGACATATATTTCAGTTAAGGAAGCGGTAGTGTTAGGCTCCTATGATCCTATCTAATTATTATCCTGGAAGGCTGGCGATTGGGACTGTTAATTTTAAGATTATCTTGAAGAAGCATGTCGAATTATGTACAGCAGCAGCAGGTGTTCTGTCTGACTGATGCTATCCGTTCCGTGACGCCTAGTCTCTCTTAATGCTACTACTTTTTTTTTTTTCTCACGTTGGGTGTGTTTCTGAATCCATTTGATCTTGCAGTGCCTGTTTTAAGTTTTGTGGTATGGTGAGAAAATGAAGGTGGCGATGCCTTTTTTGTTGAGGTGCTAATTCTTGCTATAGTAATATCAGAAATATGATTATGGTTATGGTTGGCTCTGTTCCTGTGAACTGAATCGAACTGGGTGGTTGGTTTTCAAATTTGTGATCCATAGATTGACTGGTGCTGTTCAGCAATCGTCATAAAATTTACACTGCATCTACTTGACTGGCTAGGACTGACTGACCTGTGGCGTCTTCCTCTCTGGGTCCAGGAACAGCTCTGGGTGAGGGTAGCGTGGAAACAGAAACGGATGCAAGCCAAGTCGTTCGTCAGGTCCGGCCCCCCAGCAGCTGTTAACTTCAACCCGTGCCGGCCGCTGCCAACCGACGACCTCTGCCGCCCGCACGTCAACCCCATCAATCTCCATCCGTATGGTATGGATTCTAGCCCGTGTAGCCAGTTGCCCTGCCTCGTGCGCAATGCCCTCTAAGTCTAGGTGACATCCCCTGATCCCTATCATGGAATGGGTGATAGTAAGTGCAGTAGCGGTTTGTTTTCATTTTCATTTTTTTTTCTTCTTTTGGGCGGCAATAAAAGGAGACTTGAAAGGATAGAATATATCCAAAGACTTAGCCTTAGATAGGAGTGCTCGGAAGACAGCTATTCACGTGCCTGAACCGATTGCTTCTGTTGGGTTTCAACTCTAGCCTACCCCAACTTGTTTGGGACTTAAAGGCTTTGTTGTTGTTGTTGTTTCTTCTTTTGGGTCATGAAAGAACTCCAACTGCATACTGGCCTCAATCTACACTCACCTCATCGATATGCATTCCTCTTACAGTCTTACTGCTTTGCTGAGGTGGCCTCTGGTTCAATTCTGTATATTACTATACCAATGCGCATTTCTAACAAGATTGGCATCACTCACCCAACTAATCGGTTGACACCGCTCAGCAAATTGACACTGCTGGTAATCTCTCACCTCTCTCATTCCTTTGACACAAATCACTATAACTTAACTCTCTTCCAGTTCAAACTATAGACTATATATGTATATTAGCTCTAGTACATTTGGATACACATGACTCTGATTAAACTAGCCTTCCCTTCATCTTTGATGAAGATGTCAAATCCAGACTCCCAATCACGGCCATCTTCACTTTAGCCTAGCTGTAGAGTTCTCTAATGGAATCCATCATCGCATTTGCGATGACTTGGTTCGTCGTCTCCGTTGGATGGACAGCATCCCAGTCTAGGTATTTGCTAGGGTCTCCACATGTTCTTCGCCCTCTGCATGTTTGCCCAACTTCAATCACCCCCGATCCGCAGCACCCTCTTGACACTTCTGTTAGGCCTACCATTCCCGAAACACAAGCAATCGATTAGCCAGACCATAAAAATATATACTTCTTGTGCCTGTGGTACATACAAGAAAGAGAACTGCTGCATACCAAAGGCATTAGGATTCACCGTCGCGGAATGTATAGTAGTATAGGTGTCTATGTATGTGTGAAGTTCTTATCTTTTTTAGAAAAGGGAATATATTAATATCCTAGCTTCTGCATCGACCAATGCATCTAGCTGTTGCTTATTACAACACAAGCACTGTAATCCACGCAATCTCAAACACAAAGTTTTGATCTAAAGAAAAAAATAGAGAAGTTTCCAAACTTGACATCTAGAGAGCAATTCTATTACTAAATCTCCAACCATGTCTAGCAAATACTTTCATCGCGGTTGTCTCAATATTTCTACATCTCATTGTTATCATTTGGCGATCCTCCTTATGTAGTAGGGACCATCCAGTAGGCCTAGTCTTGTGTTTAGATAGGCTTCTGCTTATATACTGATACACTATTTTGTTTGAACAGTCCTAATTGGATCATCAAACTGCACTGTAACCATATATAACTTTATAGTCTGCTGTTTTTCCTTTCACCGTAGGTTTTGGCAATGATTTTCGTGCCATTTTGTTAACCTTTATTATATGATATGCGGGTGTGTAGATGCTCTGAACTGAAGAGATTGTTTGGTTACCTTATCTTGTATAGGAGCATATTGCCACAGCTGGTAGTTAAGGGACTCTACCTTTCCTGATTTCTTTATTCTCATTATCATTGTTTTAGGAGAGCACAGCCTACAGTTGAGTTTGTCTTTGCTGCCACCGAGGAAGCAATATTTGTTCACGTTGTAATATCTGCTAGGTAAGTACTCAATGCTATGAATGCCTGATATATTGCTGATCTTCTTCAGTGTATATATGTACTGATGACCTTACTTTAAATAATATTCTACAAGGTATGTTCGGAACCTTTGTAGTGATGACATAGAGAAAGTTCTCACTCATTCTCCTCCCTCCATTGGTGAAGGTCTTCCAGGTACTGTTCCATCCCTCGACAATGTTTCGTGTCTTGCTTCTTTTGTACCATTGCAGTGCTTTCAAAGACTTCCTTTATCTTTTTTTGGCTGATTTATATGTTTGAGGATTAAGTGGAAAAAGTGTTGAATTTCGTTTACGATAGGGTCATAGGGAACACTTGAACCATCCAAAACGGTATTGCCCAAAACCCAATTCGTAAAAATGCTTCATGATGAATGGTGAGTCATCGAAATTATAGAATTCCAAAAATTCCAAAATGTGTTTTTTAGTTTTTGTCTCCTTTACAATTAGAAACAGTGACATGTTATATCTTAGAAGTACTCCCGATATTCTAGTGTTTGTAGTTTTGTGCACAGATATTAAGATAAACCTATAGCATGTCTTTAAAGCTACCGTGTTAAATTAACTTGCCTCGTCAACCACCTTCAGGCTTCAGTGACCAATGAACAAAGGAATTGGGCATTGAAAAATGTAGCAAACACTCAATAGGGTAGGGTCTGCAGGTATATCGCTTCTCGAAATCCTATAACAATAAACAAAAAAGTACACTTTTGCCGAGCTACACAACAAAGAAAAAGTATGAGGATAGTAATTAGTTAGTTCTTCACCGCTCAACTTACAAGGATGTCTCTTTCATGTTCGTACCATTGAGATAAAAAAATTAGCTTTATTGGAAGTATTGATTTCTTTAAACAGGACTAGTATGACAGAGTGATTTTGACTAGTATGACAGAGTGATCTTGAGTAGTATGACAGAATGATCTTTGGACTCGTTTCTTGAAGTAAGACTTCTAAAATACTTCTCATTTCTCAATGACAGAGTTGTGAGAATCTATTCCTTAGGCTAACCCTAGAAGGGTAGCAATATATATTAGTCATACATGGGCCTCATGGGCCTAATATACTCATGCTCTCATACTCCAACACCCCCCCGCAGTCTGAACTACCGGCGCAGCGGAGTTACAGACTGGACATGAAAAGAAGCACACACACGAGCCCCCCCACAGACGCAACTAGCCACCAATGATGTTGAGGCTGGAGCGAAACTCGGTGAAGGTCGATGACGGGAGGCCCTTGGTGAAGATGTCGGCAAACTGGGAGGTGGTCGGGACGTGGAGGACCCGAACATCGCCGATGGCAACCCGATCACGGACAAAGTGTAGGTCGATCTCCACATGCTTGGTCCGTTGGTGCTGCACGGGGTTGGTGGAGAGGTATACCGCACTGACGTTGTCGCAGTAGACCAGCGTGCTCCGGGAGAGAGGGCTGTGGAGCTCGTTAAGGAGCTGTCGGAGCCAGGAGGCCTCAGCCACGCCGTTAGCGA
The DNA here is from genome assembly GCF_019320115.1 of Miscanthus floridulus. Classification (NCBI taxonomy): domain Eukaryota; kingdom Viridiplantae; phylum Streptophyta; class Magnoliopsida; order Poales; family Poaceae; genus Miscanthus; species Miscanthus floridulus. The sequence goes on from NW_027098317.1 coordinate 109,202, forward strand.
CAGCTCGGTACTCCGCCTCGGCACTGGATCGGGAGACCACCGGCTGGCGCTTGGACGACCAGGACACCAGGTTGCCACCCAGAAAGACAGCGTAGCCGGAGGTAGAGCGCCGAGTGTCCGGACACCCGGCCCAGTCGGCGTCAGTGTAGACGACGAGCTCGGTGGAGGAAGACCGCTGAAGGAGTAAGCCGTAGTCGACAGTGCCGCGGAGGTAGCGGAGGAGGCGCTTGAGCGCAGTGAGGTGAGGCTCTCGGGGATCATGCATGTGAAGGCATATCTGCTGCACTGCATAGGTGATGTCTGGCCTGGTGAAGGTGAGGTACTGAAGGGCACCTGCAAGACTCCGGTAAGCAGTGGGGTCTGCCACGGTGGTTCCCACGGCCTCTGACAGCTTGCCCTGTGTGTCAACTGGAGTAGAGCAGGGCTTGCAGTTAGTCATCCCAGCACGGTCGAGGATATCAAGAGTGTACTGCCGCTGGTGAAGGAGAAGGCCGGTGGGGCGAGGCTCAACAGTGACCCCGAGGAAGTGGTGGAGCACACCAAGATCCTTCATAGCAAACTCCTGCTGAAGAGAGGCGATGACACGGCTGAGTAAGGACGGACTGGAGGCTGTGAGGACAATATCATCAACGTAGAGCAGCAGATAGGCAGTCTCAGCTCCATGATGATAGATAAACAGGGACGTATCTGACTTGGCCTCCACAAACCCCAGGGTCAGCAGGAAAGCAGCAAACCGAGAGTACCACGCCCGGGGGGCCTGCTTGAGGCCGTAGAGAGACTTGTTGAGCCGGCAGACCATGTCCGGACGAGAAGAGTCAACAAACCCCGCTGGCTGGCTGCAGTAGACTGTCTCGGTGAGAGTCCCGTGGAGAAAAGCATTCTTGACGTCCAGCTGATGCACGGGCCAAGAGCGACTGAGAGCCAGGGAGAGCACTGTGCGTACGGTGGCCGGCTTCACCACGGGACTGAAAGTCTCATCATAATCGACTCCAGGGCGCTGAGTGAAACCCCGGAGAACCCAGCGAGCCTTGTACCTCTCAAGGGTACCATCAGCCCGCCGCTTGTGTGTCCAGATCCACTTGCCAGTGACGACGTTGGATCCGGGTGGACGGGGCACCAGATCCCATGTCTGGTTGACGAGGAGAGCCGCGTACTCCTCTTCCATCGCGCGGCGCCAATGAGGGTCCGACAAGGCGTCGCGAACGGAAGAGGGTACAGGAGAGATCTGCGGGTCGTCGGGCATCGTCGCGAGAGCCCGGGGCCGCAGGGTACCAGCCGCGTGTCGCGTCACCATAGGGTGAACATGCCGCGGGTGTCGGTGAAGGAGTGGCGGGTGGTACACCGGCGACACGACACGGGCAGCTTGAGGCGGCGGCGGCGGTGTAGGGGTCGTCGGCGGAGAAGGGGCCACCGGTGGTGTAGGCGTCACCAGTGGAGAGGGGGCCCCCGGTGATGCCGGAGGCAGCGGTGCCGCCTGCACACGGCGCTGGTAGACGTGCACCGGCTGGGCGAAACGCGCAGGAGGTGCGACAGGCGGCGTCCCCGGACTCGCGGCGGACGTAGGGGCAGGGGCAGCTCCGGAGGGCGACGCCTCCAGACCCGTGCAGGGCGCAGGGCCAGGGGCGTCACTGGTGGGCGGCGAGCGGGGGCACGGGCCCGGCGAGGGGCACGGGGAAGCAGCACCTGCAGGAGACAGCGGTAAAAGTGGCTGGACCACCGTGTCAGTGGGAAACAGAGAGAAGGTGTCAGGATCGGGGGTGGGAGGTGGTGTGGTGGTGGTGGAGAAGGGGAAGACAGACTCATCAAACACCACATGGCGAGAGATGAGGACCCGACGGGATGTGAGGTCAAAGCACCGGTACCCCTTGTGATCCGGGGAGTACCCAAGGAAGACACACAGAGCTGAACGGGGAGCCAGCTTGTGGGGAGCGGTGGCAGTGGTGTTAGGGTAACATGCACACCCGAAGACACGAAGGTGGTCATACCGAGGAGGGGTACCGAAGAGAGCGTGGTGTGGTGTGGGAGCCGGGCAGGCAGCGGAAGGTAGGCGGTTAAGGAGATAGGTGGAGGTGTGCAGACTCTCTGCCCAGAAGCGAGCAGGAAGCGACGCCTGGAGCAGAAGGGTGCGCATGGTGTCGTTCGTGGTGCGAATCATGCGCTCGGCCTTGCCGTTCTGGGAGGAGGTATACGGGCAAGACATGCGCAGCTGGACACCTTGAGAGAGGAAGAAGGCACGGGAGGTGCCGTTATCGAACTCACGGCCATTGTCACACTGGACGGCCTTGATGGTAAGGCCGAACTGAGTAGACACCCAGGCGAAAAAGTGGAGAAGAGTGGTGAAGGTATCCGACTTTGCACGCAAAGGGAAAGTCCACGAATAATGCGAGAAATCGTCAACCACCACAAGATAGTATTTATACCCAGAAATGCTGATGACAGGAGATGTCCATAGGTCGCAGTGTACAAGATCAAACACATGCGTAGTATGTGAAGAAGAACAAAAAGGGAGACGAACATGACGGCCCAGCTGGCACGCATGACACAAGTGCTCATCGTGAGCCCGAGTACAACCAATGTCGGAACTGCGACTAAGCTGCGTCAGAGCATCACGTCCAAGATGGCTGAGGCGACGGTGCCAAGTGGTGGAGGAAGGAGTGGCGGCGAAGGCAGCTGACAAAGTAGACGGCGACGAAGAGAAAGCAGACGCCGGAAACCGAAGGGTGCAAAGGGGTCCCGTGCTGTCACATCGGAGAAGAGGACGCCGGGAAGCCAAATCCTTTACAGTAAGACCAGAAGAGTCAAATTCAACAGAACAGGAATTGTCAGCTGTAAAACGACGAATAGAAAGAAGGTTGTGAACCATAGAGGGTGCAACAAGAATGTCAGGAAGACGAAAGGAACCATGAGTGCCGGCGGCACCCACGGACGTAACTGGAAGACACGAACCATTCGCGACCATGATGGACGAAGGATGAGAGGAAGAAGGAGGGTAAATAGAGGGGAGTATACCAGGGTCTGGAGTAGTGTGGTAAGTGGCACCCGAGTCGGCGATCCAGTCTGGACCGGCAGGCGGTGTCAGGGCCATGGTGCTGAAGGATCTGGCCAAGGCCGCCGGGTTCCAACCGACAGGCCCGGGCGAGGTGTCAGGAGGTGTCACCCACGAAGATGCGCCGGGAGGTGGAGCCCACGCAGACGGGAAGTGAAGCCCCGGAGGAGCTCCAGTGAGCAAGGCCGCTGGTGGGCGAGGCTCTCCGCCTGGAGCCGGGAAGGGCCACATGGAGATGCGCCCCGACCACGGGTTGTGGAAAGAGGGCCAGGGTGCACCCCGTGGAGTCGCGGGCGACTGGTGGCTCCCGCGGCCCCCACGTCCCCCTCCGCGGCGACGGCGGCCGCCACGGCCCCCCCCACCCCCGCTCGGCCCGGGGGGAGGAGAACCAAGAAGCGACGACGGCGGTGGAGCGAACGAACGCGCCGGAGGAGTAGCAGCCAGGGCAGTCGAGGAAGACGAGGACCCTGGCACGGAGGTGGACCCTGGCTGGACGCCCTGAGTGAGCTCCTCCATGACAAGGTCGTCACGGACCTGCAGGAAGGAGGGAAAGGGCCTCTGCCGGGTGATCCACGTCCGGAGGTGGGCGTAGCGGTCACTGAGCCCGCGGAGGACGTTGAGGACCAGAATGCGGTCCTCCACGGGCCAGCCAAGGTCGCCGAGGGAGTCCGCCATGCTCTTCATGCGCCGGCAGAACTCGCCAACGTAGAGGTCACCCTGAACGAAGGTGCGGAAGCTCGCATCGAGACGCAGGGCCCGGGCTTCTGCATTGCCCAGAAACTGGCCCTCGAGTGCAAGCCAGGCCCGGCGAGCGTCAGCAGAGTTGCGGACGAGGTCGTGGAGGTCCAAGGAGATTGTCCCGAGGATCCAGGAGAGGACGACGCTGTCAAGGCGCAGCCACGATGGGTTCTGGGCCGCGACCGAGGCGTCGACTAGGACGTGGTCGTCGAGGGCGTAGCGGCGGAGGGTGAGGAGGACCAGGTCCCTCCAGCGGGCGTAAGAGGGCTGACTCAGGCTCGAGGATGACCGGGACGAGGAGTCGGATGTTCTGGACACCCCCGGCCTGGTAGTGGAGCTGAGCCACGTGCGGGTCGGCCGGGTCGTGCCAGATGACCGTGGTGTGAGACGCGCGGTGACCCGTCGAGCCTGAGGAGGTGGCCGCGGTGTCGTAGGAGGTAGGGAGGACGAGGAGCTGCTCGCCTCAGCGATCTGGCGGGCCAGGGCTCAGCCGCGTCGCGCTCGCGCTCCCAAGCGAGGGCGGCCGCCCGCACCCGGGCCTGGCTGTCCGCAGCAGCAGCCCGAGCAGCCACGAGGGCGGCGGCGAGAGAGCGGAGTTGGCCCCTGCCGTCTGGAGAGGGGCAGGGGGGCAGGCAGAGGAGGAGAGCGGGAAAGAAGAAAGGCTCCAGGTTCTCCCCCGCGCCCGCAGCGGCAGCGGCGGGGCTGCCTGCGCTCGCTGCCCGCCCCCTGCAGCGAGCCGGTGGCCAGGCTGCCGCGCCGCGCCGCGGCGGCGGGGCCGCCTGCGCCCGCGCCCGCGCCCGGGGCTCCCTGCGCCTGCGCCCGCAGCGGCGCCCGGGCCATCCGCGCCTGCGGCAAGGAGGCCGCCGGCGGCGGCGGCGGCCGGGCCGCCGCGCCCGCGCGCTGGGCCCAGGAGGAGGGGTAGGGAAGGGAGGGGAAGGCCTGGAAGTAGGTGGGGGAGGGAGGGGGAGGGCGGCCAGCCATGGCGGCGGCAAGAGGCCGGCCGGCGGCGCCTGGCGGCTGGTTGGGGAGAAGAAAACCTAGTCTGATACCATGCTAGAGTTGTGAGAATCTATTCCTTAGGCTAACCCTAGAAGGGTAGCAATATATATTAGTCATACATGGGCCTCATGGGCCTAATATACTCATGCTCTCATACTCCAACACTCAAGAATAAAGAAGATTTTACTGATTTTTACTAAATTTTCTGAGCTCGACTTATTTGATTAATATGTAATTTCACTTTTCTCTGTTGTTTCCACCACTTATATAAGTTGTGCTTTGTGTTTATTTCATGACTTACATTGAATGTTGCAGTTGTTGTTGCTCCTAGTGGGATGCTGGGTAGGCTTGTCGGTTGCTGTCCAAGTGATCTTGTAAGACAAGTATATTCAAGGTATTTCAAATGAAGTGAAATTTATTATTACGTTAAGCTAGTATTCTGTATCTATGTATGCAAATATTCTCTAAAGAAAAAGCATTAATCCCCACTGATGAGATGGTCGCAATGTAATCTACAAGCAAGCACTTGTATTAGTTTCATTAGATGTTTTTATGAAATTATTGTGTATTCAGTTATTTTTTAAAGATGTCCATATGAACAGATTGTTCACTTTGACAGTGTCGTCTCACGTTAAGTTCCTTTAACAATTGCAGCAAATCATCGGCACCTAATTTACCAGGTTTTAGTCAACCTACTGTATGCCAGCTGAGAGGCCAAAGTTGCTATGTTGAAGTTGCACTTGGCTTTCCAGCTGCTTCAGCTGACAGAGTTTCTGAGTCCGAGCATATTCAGATAAAAAGAGAATTGGATCCAGCGAAGGATGCTCAGGTTGGTACTGATGGACTGCGTAAGATAGAAGCACCTGATAGCCTTCCAGTTCTTGAGAGGACATTTATTTACCCACCTGAGGCTGTTTTGGTACCTATGGTCCATCAAGCATTTGTTCGTTTTTCGAGCAAAAGGTACTAATCTTACTCTTTTTCTTGCAATGATTGTAGTGGACATGGCTTATATTTTGTTCTTTGCAGAATGTGTTTACAGGGCTCGCTGGGAAGTTCATCGTGGGAGGCATGGCCGTTCTGGAATTTTTCTCCGTCTTCTTACTTTCAGAACAGGTCAGTCTCAAGTTATTTGTTTCTTTGGCATGCTCTATCAATGATGCTAAAGTGAGAATTGATTATTCGTTGTAAACATGTTTGTCGACTCACAATGTTGTCTATAAATTGAGGAGCTCCATGAAAATCAGCACTTACAAAGAAAATTTTGCACTTGTTGCCCCCTAATCATTGGTTGTACGTATTCCAAATCCTCTTTAAGCTACTTTGTGTTTGACTTGATTAGTATTCTCTCAAACCACTGTTTGAAAGAGTTAATCACAGGTGTTTTTGTTTAGAAGACAAATCAAAACACTTGCATTTTGATCTCGAGCACTTCTATTCTCCCAACCCATGATCCTTTGCTAACCTTTACCCTCTCTTTCTAACTGTCTTCTGTTTTGTGCTGCTGATAATCTAAACTACGGATGGGCAACTGAACGCCATACTTTCCTGTTCATTTCCTGGAACTTGAGTTGGTGGCTAGAACATGATCTGTGTCTGTGTGAATCACCATCTTGGCCTCAGTCTCCCAAGAGCTAGAACCATCAGCAGGGTGTGAACTTGTTATTACATTTAGATTTTTAGAGTATTACCAAGTACATCTGAGAGCTCCTCAGAACTGTATATGCTTTTTGCTGACGGACCATGGTTCATACACACTAAAATTCCTGGAAAAAAAAACGAATTTATTTCTACCATGTAAAACTCAATTGTGTTTGATCGTACACAAGAAATAGTAGTAAACTGTTCAATATGACGTTTCCGTTGTTTTTTATTATATGTGCTGGTTATAACCTCTGTCGTGTCCATAATTTCTCCTACTTTAATTGGTGTCCTCTGTTAACAGCTCTTTCCTTGGATCTTCTTGTGGACTTGGAGTCAATTCTAATTATCTAAGACTAAGAAGGGAAAAAAACAAGTGCAACAGCATGGCCAGCAGTATTAGTAGTGTGAGTAGCACTTCTGATGGAAGTGAGCGTGCAGTTGCTACTGAAGGTGATCTTGTAGCTGATGCTGACTCTGTGTTCGGTCGTCAGTCTGATATGCCATCCAACAATGATAATATCGGTAGTAAGACGGTACTGTAATCTATTCCTTCTTTACTCACATATTTCAGTATACTGAGTTGACCTTTTTTTCCCTGTATTTAAAACGCAAAATGGTGTTCTTTTCTCTCGACAAGTTATTGAGATTGTGTGATATACTTGTGATATATGGAAGATTATCCATGTGAATATCGAGTTTCAATTTTTTACCAACCATCCTGAATGAAGTACAAATGCAAAAGAGAGGACAGACTGGCTTAATATACCATCAGCTCTCTTCTTGTAAATGCATAACACTTGTAGTAATAAATAATTAAGTATGAGTGACTATATTCTTATTTTTATTTGTGGGGAGCAATTTATATCATTGAAAAAAAAAATTAGTCATCCTCAAAGAGATAAAGAAATGTGAAAATGATGTGACCTGCTCCCTCCATTCCAAATTTTGAGTCGTTCTAGCTTTTCTAGATACATAGCTTTTGCTATGCACCTAGATACATAGTAAAAGCTATGTATTTAGAAAAGCCAGAGCAACTTACAATTTGGAATGGAGGGAGTACTTAATATATTCATAATTTTGATTTAAAAATATATGATACTTTTAAGTACTATATTTTGGTTGCAGTTAAAAATGGAACACAAAGCTGGTTGGTAATAGATAAATCATAAATGGAGTGGTTATACACGGTTGTACATATTTCACTTCTCACATATATTTCTTTTGAGAAAGAGCCATGACCACCTTGGTTGATGATGGTGTACACCCACATTCTGACTGAACTAGGCCAGATTCCTGCACATTAATATTTTGTGTGACTATAATCTGTGCGCAAATATAAATCTGCCTGGACCTCTGCTTAGATAAAATGGTGGCCCTTGACCATGTGTTTGTTCCTTTAATGCTAAAACCATCAGAGTGGTCTGTAATTTCTTGCCTTAATGGAGCTCGCTGTGCACAGAGTTCTGTTTGTGTGATTCAATCACATCTTGTTGAGATGTTAACCATTTCTTTTTTGGCACCGGCCTTATAAGCAATATTGTGGTACTCTGTACATGAATGTAGGGGCATCAGTATAATCATGATGCTATGCTTTGTGTAATTAGGTATCCAAGCGGTCTCGTTCTGAAGTAACAGAAGTTTCTTCTCATACTGGCAAAGATGTTGGTGAAAACATACAAGGTGCGAATGGTCAGGTTGGACGCTCTTGGGGTTGGGATGATGAGGGTGTCGTTATGGACATCAATATACTTCTCTCAGAGTTTGGAGATTTTAGTGACTTCTTTCAAGAAGAGGAGTTAGACTTTGGTGAGGTAGGCATTCTATATCCTTGTAGTATTTTATTTACCTTCGGAGCCATTACTATAACATTCAAATAGTGACTTAATTAAGTATGAGGAGCTCTGTGATAGTGCTGAGCTCAACTTAAATGGCTATGAGCCTATGATAGAATGACAGTCTATATGACATTTCAAATCCAGTACATTGACCTGTATATGTCATCAGTCGCAAGTATGCTAACTGTAATAAACTGTATTGACTCTTTGAGTTGCATTCAATACTGCTGTATTGCTACACTAATGTTACAAGAGAAATTTACTACTGGTGCCTTGTTCTCTATTTTAACTAACTACTTCACTACTGCTTTTTTATATTGTTTAGGTTATAACCAATGGCCTCTGTTAGAGTTTATCATAATTTGAACTCATTGATTGAAAAACATTTAGTTGTCATGTCACTAAAAGGTGAAAGAAATTTCTTACAATGTGCATTCCCATCCCCCTTTTAACTTCTATACTTTAGCTAGTTGTTGTGAAATGTCTATTGAAGTTATCTGCTCCTTGGGTTTATTTAAAGATTTAGCATGCTACCTTTGATGATGGGGAAACTATCATCATATAAGTTTTATTGAAGGAGTTAGCATGCTACCTTTGATGGGAAATAATCCCCCTATGATGACATGGCTGTTTAGAATTAGAATGGAATCTTTGTGATTTACCTGTAGTATTAATTCATGTAACTGAAAATTCCATTTCGTATAGCCTCCAGGTACTGCTGAATCACATGCTCTAGTAATTCCTGCTTCAGATGGTGGAGATGTCACATTCACAGATAGTCCATCAACAGCAATGGATATCCCTGAACAAAGACTTTCTCCTGTTGGTTTCACATCTTTGGATGCATTTGACCACCAAATTATGGCCCCTGCTCAGGATGTTGTTTCTAAAGTTCAAGAACCTCATAAAGATACTGCAACACCTGCACAGTCCCACTCGTTAGTTTTATCATCTGGAAGATTTGATTATCTCACCAAAGCTGAAGCAAAGCTCACATTTGCTCCAGAATATGCAGCTGTTGAAATTTCTATTGCTGAGGCCCTAACACCATTGTTTACAAATCCATACTTCCCCAGATCAAAGAAACCAGGCAGTTCTAGTTTTAGTTCAAGAGTTTATTCATATGATGTTGCACAAAGCTCTCAAATTGAGTCCACAGGAGACAAGCCAGATAAGCCTTCTAAACTAACATCTGGTAATCATTTACATGATGTTGGTTCATCAAACTTATACACACTTGTCCAAGGTGGGAAGAAAGAGAGTGACAAGAGCTTAAAGAGTACTGACATACATCCCTCTAAGGGAGAAACGTCACCGCCTATTTCTGGTGTGACTTCATTTAGTTCTTCTCTTGTTTCACAAAAGAAGAGTGACAGCATGTTCAATGCCGGCTATTTTCTGCTGTCTATGAAGACTGCTCTGGCAACTGAAATTGAATGCATCACGTTCCAGGCTGCCATGTGCAGAATTAGGCATACACTATTGTCTCTGAGAAGCAAAGCGTCTGCCGAGTTTAACAGTGCAACATCCAGTTTTATGCAGACAAATGTCAGCAACAAATCAGATCTCACCCCCAAGTATGACATGAGAAAAAAAGAAATTATGACTGTAAGGTTATCTAGTGATGTTGATCATGAAATGTTTGACAGATCCTTAATGGACAATGTGGGAGTTTGGAGGCCTGTTGTTGTGCCTAAAGGGCCAAAATCTCTTGAGTCTTTGTCTGCTAACACATTAGCTGGTGCAAGCCCAAGTCTGTCTATACAAAGACAGCCTGTTGTAGATCTTCTCTGTGCCATGGCTCTGCTTGTTCAACAATCTACTTCATTTGTTGACATGTCACTTGATATGGATGACGGGGATGGTTCCTTTTTCTGGCTTTCCCTGGATGAGCAAAAGAGACGTGGATTTTCTTGTGATCCTTCTATGGTTCATGCTGGCTGTGGTGGCCTATTAGGAACATGCCATTCAAAGGATTGTGCTGGTGTTGATTTAGTTGATCCACTTTCTGCTGAGGTAAAATCTTGTGCTCGCTTCCTTTTTCTTTTTTATTATCACTGATACTTGTGTAGTACATTGTTTCTCCATATATTCCAGTATTCATGTTCAGTCCCCTTTGGGTACAGGTTTCAGAGTCATCCATGATTAGCTTGTTGCAGTCAGATATAAGAGTAGCTCTTAAAACTGCCTTTGCAAACATGGATGGCCCGTTATCAGTAATTGATTGGTGCAGGGGCCGAGGCAATGCAGCTGAGTCTGCAGGTACTGGAGATGCATACTCTTTTCAGTACTCCACTGGTGATATCCTGGAGCCATCAAGTTCACTGTCCATTGGTGGAGATTCATTGAGCCCACCCCAGCCGACCAGTAGCAACCGAGGTATACCTGCTGTGACCTGCACTCTGAACTTGATAATTTTGCTACAAAAATAATATTGCCAAAGGGAGGAAGAGACGACGATTTGTATCACAGGGGATTTTTATGTGTCACTGCAGGCATTTCAGAACTAGAGTACCAAAAGGGATATCACCGTGTCAGACCAACCATTGCTGTCCTCCCTTCACCTTCTATGCTAGTCGGGTAGTGTATCTTTTCTTTTCCATGAATTGTTTTATCCTACGTAAGCATATGTATCTAAATGAGTTACTGATGCAAGCATTAAAACTGCAGTTACCAGGATGATTGGTTAAAGGCCTCGGTGAATAGTCTTAAAACGTGGGAGAAAGCTCCTTTTGAACCTTATGCCTTGCCGAAGCCTGTAAGATTAGTTTGGCAGTGTTCTGTCACTACCTTCTCTCCCTCCTCTCCCTTCATGCTGCTTTTGGGGAAACAAAGACGTCTCCAAATAGGGCCTAACTACTTGAAATTATCTTTTTAGCACTGCTTTTAGCCAGATTTGTGAATATTTTTGTAACAGCAAAGACACCATACTACCATAGTGCAAATGGCACAACAGCATAACATTGTATTCATATACAGTTAGTGAGTCTAGATTAATATATTTGATTCATTGATTTCTTATCTGTTCTCTCTTTTAGGTTACTTACTATGCACTTTGCCCTGACATTGATATGTTGACTTCGGCTGCAGCTGATTTTTTCATGCAGCTTGGAACAGGTAAGTCATGTTTTTCTTGCTCCATATTTTCTTTAGTTATTTCTCGTGAATAATATTGCTGACATAAGCTACTCCCTGTGTTGAGTCCATCCCTAAATAATTGCCAATTCATAATACATGCAGATATGCTTTTTAGACAGAAATTTTGGTACTTAAAACTCAAAGAGGACACTCGTAACATTATATTTTTAACATAAACCAGATGTCACCATAAACATGATTCACTTATTCCTCCCTTTTTGACAACATTACAACATGATTGATGTAGGCAAGAAATACTTTTGTCACTCCAGCAGATTTATGTACATTAGCAAGTTCTTAATCTCCAAACCTCTGTTCCAGTTCATTATGATGCAAAGTGTTTTTACTTTTTAATAGCATTTGCCATCATTAATTTTGTGTTCCTGTAGTTTATGAAGTTTGCAAACTGGGAACTCATTCACCACAAAACAATGGAGGACAAATGGAACTATCTCCTGGAAAATATTTGCCTTCAGGACTTGTTCTAGTTGAGTGTCCTGAACAGTTGAAGAAGGTTGGCTGTGGCCACTTAAGTGCCATCAGTTCAACAAGTGAGTATCTTCAAGCTTTTTCAAAACATTGGAGTGTGAAAAGCTTTGTAACATCTATTTCAAGGATACTTAAGGATATAAAGCTGACTTCAAACATCTCTACAAATCAGAAAGAGAGCAGTAGTGGACCTTGCACAGTAAGGCCTTTTTCCTTTTTGTTCCTTTGCCATTGATCTGATTCATATAACTTAACAATAAAATAGCTGCTTCTCTCCTATTGGAATGCTTTGTAGTGGTACTCTGCATAATTATGTTCATTTTTTATTTCTATTCCATCTACCTTGATTGTTTAATCTTTTGCAACTCTGCAGTGTCTTTTCCCTTTGTTTTTTTTTCAAACAACACCCCCCCCCCCCCCCTTTCAAAAAAAAAGTTGTTGCAAACGAGAAGTGAGTATATTTAGTCTAGGCGTTTCTTTAATGAGATATATTTCATCTGTTCTATAGGATATAATGATCCTCAGAGGTTTTTGTTTTGTGGCATGATTTGTTCTTTGACCTTGTAGTTTTTTGTTACTTTCATCTGTGCAAACAGAACTTTTCTTCTTTCATGATGCTACCATAACCAGGGCTCCTGTCATGGTATCATGGATAAATCCGTAGTTCAAATATCCACTTCCTCTTAAGGCATTGATGTAGTATACAATTACAATATGCATGTGTTGTTAATAGATCCCTTAATTGGAACAGACAAGAAAGAAATCGATCTCTCCTTAGAATTGCTATCCAGGAACTTGTCTTCATTTCTCTTGTCTATCCTCACTACCCTTGTCTAATTGCCAACCATGGCACCTAGATGCTGGATGTGGAGGGGCCCAAGCTTGCTGCTTCAACATGCTTGCATTCTTTGTAGCAAAGCTGGCTCACATCATATTCCTTATGACATGTATTTCAACCTAATTATCACGTTTTCCTGGGAATGGAAATGATTCAACCTTTTGATTTATTCACATTTTTGTCTGTCTTTGTTTTTTGCAGAACTTCTTTTCAATGCCAGGAACTTTTTAACATCGCATGATATTTAATTCTTGCCTTGTCTTTGGTTGATTTGATATCAAATCTTTTACCTGGTAGTATTGTGGACTAAAAATACAATTCTGGTCTTGTTTGGAAGGCCTGGGATGACCCAAGAACCTAGAGTATCCACATGGAAATTATTGAATTCCACTTGGATGATAATTTATGTAGTCACTATATGATAATTTTGTTCGAGTATATTCATGTTTTGTATTTCTCAGCTGTAGGTTTTGTATATATTTGCACAAACCTGCCTGTGTATATATTCTGGCCTAGAGCCCTCATAATGGATACAAATGATATTCATAATATGGTAAATTATTCACCTTATTTTTAACACCAGTAGCCCTTTATCCATGCAGGTAATTTATGTAGTTTGCCCATTTCCAGAACCTTGTGCAATTCTGCAGACGTTAGTAGAATGTTCCGTTGCTCTTGGGTATGTTATTTCATCCCCGGAAAGGGAAAGAAAGTCGCTATATTCGCAGGTTGCCAAAGCCCTAAACAGCAGTGCCTCTGCAGATGAAGCATCAGCATCAAATGTCGTTATGCTATCCGGGTTCAGTATACCTAAGCTCGTCTTGCAGATTGTTACTATTGAAACTGTACTGAGAATTGATAAGCCAAGCAAGGAGCTTGCTGTTTTGAAGGACATAGCATTCACAGTGTACAACAAGGCACGACGAATCCCACGGGCTGTCTCCACAAGCGACATGTTTCAGTCACCAACTTATTTGGGTAGATCTCAGTCCACAATGATGCATGCTACATCACCTGCTCCTACTCTTTGGAAAGAATGTTTAGTTCCTCGAATGTCTGGGCCAACTCTCTCTCGAGAAACAGATTTTGATGCATCCATGAGGTCGGCAACATGGGATAACTCATGGCAGCCTGCTCGTTCTGGAGGACTGCTGGACCCAAGTAAGATGCCAGATTTATGTGCTCAGGATGATAGAAAATATGCCTTTGAGCCACTTTTCATACTAGCAGACCCTGGGTCTGCTGATCTTAATGCTTTAATGGAACCGTTAAAATCTGGAGCAGATACAGGTGGCAGCAGGGTTTATGGCTCAATGTCAGGAAGTAACTCGGATAGTGGAGTGAGCCCTCTACTCGATGTATCTGAGAGTGACAGTGCAGCAAGTCTTCATTGCTGTTATGGTTGGACTGAGGACTGGCGATGGTTAGTATGCATTTGGACAGATGCTAGAGGAGAATTATTGGACAGCTTAATATTTCCTTTTGGTGGTATTAGTAGCCGCCAAGACACTAAAGTTCTCCAAAGTCTTTTCATCCAAATTCTACAGCAAGGTTGTCAAATAATGTCGTCTTCACCTGAGGCTAGCAATATGAGACCACGAGATGTCATAATAACACGTATTGGAGGTTTCCTTGAACTTGAAATTCAAGGTACTCACTTATTTTATCAGGCACTCAGATACCTTTTGTTTTGAGACTAATGCGATTATCTAATATGTTTTGTCTGCAGAATGGCAAAAGGCAATATACTCTTTTGGCGGTAATGAAGTCAAAAAGTGGCCTGTGCAGTTACGGCGATCCATACCTGAGGGTATTCCACCTAGTTCAAACGGTCCTACACTCCAGCAGCAAGACATGGCCTTAATTCAAGATAGAAACATGCCTTCCTCACCAAACCCTCTGTACAGCCCTCATTCAAAATCAAGCTTCATGAAAGGTGCACTTGGACAATCTGGCAACAAAAAGCAGATACTTGTGGAACAAACTGGAATGGACACTTCAAGGGGATCACTGCACCTAGTTCGCAGCATCAGTTTGGTTGCAGTTTCACAAGATCATTCGTTGCATCTCACATGCCAAGCGGACCTGTTGACCAGACATGCTTCTGGTAAGAACCTCCTGTATATAGACCATCGTATATATTAAAATACTCCAGAAGGTATCACTTTATGCCCATTTGATGTGTATATCTATTCAGTGATGCATTTTGTTCCAACACAGATTAATTACTTGTTACTTATTGACCACTTAAAAATCATTTCGACCTACAGCAGTTTATCACTACATGAGCATAACCCTTTGTTTGCAAGGAAATCAATAGTAAAAGATTGAAGCTTGTCAAATTGTGGCCCTTTTTACAGGCGAAGGGAATCAAGGCAGCAGTGGCCCTTCGAGTTACTTGGAAGGTTTCACTCCAGTGAAGTCCATTGGGTCAATGCCAGCATCACACTCATATCTCCTAGTTCCTTCACCAAGTATGAGATATCTTTCTCCTGCAACATTACAGCTCCCAACATGCCTCACATCAGAATCACCACCGCTTGCCCATCTATTGCACAGCAAAGGGACTGCAATTCCCTTAGCAATGGGTTATGTCATCTCCAAAGCCGTCCCACCTGTAAGGAGGGACTCTGCACAGCTCACCAAGGATGAACAACCCTCTGTTCTCTCAGTTAGCATCATTGATCACTATGGAGGCAGCATTGCCACTGTTCAAGAAAAGATGAGCCGAGGTGGTGGTGGCAGCAATATGAGCAAACAGGCAAGGAACTTCACTCAGGAAACAACAACTCGAGACTGTGAGATGGAGATGCATAATGTGCTGGAAGCTGTGGCCGCGGAGCTTCACTCCCTTTCTTGGTTGACAGTAAGCCCAGTGTACACAGAAAGGCGCACTGCCCTGCCCTTCCACTGTGACATGGTCCTAAGGATGCGGCGGCTTCTACACTACGCTGATAAGTATCTATCTCAACCAGCAGAGAAGGGAGAGACAACTTAGAGGGGTGACTAATTGTTATGTAGCTGTTAAACAGGAAAATTAGGGCTGGATGGTGCTCAGATTCAAAGTGTCTCTGTGTAGGTAGGTAGGCAGGTGAGGGCACGTTGTAGCCTGATTTTGCATTGATAGTACTTAATAACCCTGATTTGTTGGGCCGAGGATGTAATCAACTGTGCAGAACAGGTCGATACCTCTCCCTTGATTAAATGTAATACCGCTGTAACCTTTTCTCTTTTTGGTCATGTCCTTGTATATTGAGGTATTGGTTTCGGGAATGCTCACCTCTTGTTAAGGGTGTGCTGTTGTTTCTCTGTCTCCTGCACTGCTGGCTGTATATTGGAAGCTGCAGAAACCAATGAAGGCTTTATTGTGGGACAAAATTTGAACCTTTACGTGGTGAGTTTTTTTTTTTTTTTTGGGGGTGGGTAAAGAGAGTAATCCTGTGACTAGAACTTGTTTTCCTTTTCCTTTTCCTTTTCTTTTTCTGAATTTAACTTGACTAAAACTTCTGAGTTGATAATGTTGACACCTCTCGTATTCTGAGTCTGATATAATTGGAAAACTCAAGTGTCCACACAAGTAGAAATACATAATACTGCAAAGATTTACAGAGACATTATTTGCAGCATTAAAAAAAAACAGCATCCATATAATAGTAGATCGCTGTGAACAGGTCTGTATTGTTTGTCAATCCGGTGGTTAGATCAATGTGCACACAAGATTGAGATATGATTCCGTTTGTTGATTGGTGCCCTAATAAGTCCTTCCTGACTGGCCATGCGTAATTTTTAGATGGATCTTCCAAACATATTAATGTTCCCTTCTACAGTGTTCACTGGGATAGCGTGCATTGCTGATTGCCCTTCTGTGAGGAGGTTTTGTTTTTCTTTAAAAGTAGTTTAGTAATAGCTTGTAATCGGATCCAAAAGTTCAGTACTGGAATTTCTTCAGAGCAACATTATTGAGATAAGCACCTTGCTGTAATCGGGCCTCGACTGCCTGTTGTTGTACTTGTAAAATCATCTCCCCGCTACAGCTGCAAAATACTCATAACTTGCGTGTGCCCTATTGGAGCAACAGCAAAGCAGTGCTGTGCCGCTGCTCTCCACTCGACGCCAATTTTCTCTTTCTTCAACAAACTTGCTTTTAAAACATTTGCTTTCCAGGATAATTAATTTGCAAAATCTCCTCACATATATCGGCACCCACTCTCTATACACTCACTCACCCCTGGAACGGCAGTGAAATTATTGGTGCCTACAGGCAGGCTCACCCGGCTAAAACCCAGGTAAAACTGACAGGTCTGCAATTCCCTTGGGCAAACTCTCAATCTTTCTCAGCAGCCCTAGCCGGTTGTTGCGAACTCTCTCGTCTTCCTGTACATGATATACACCATCAGTAAGGAACACAGCAAGGGTAGTCATCATCAGCAACAACAAAAGTTTTTCAAGGGCATTTCAAACTCACCGCCATGACAAAGACACCATTGAAGAAATCTTCTAGGGGTTGAATCAGGAGAAGAGAAGCATCCGCAAAGGTCTTAATATCAACACCTACAGGATGGGTTGTTGGATACAGCACAGGTAATCAGACATAATGCAGAGAGGCAAGCCATTCACGACAAAAATGAAACTGAAAAACGTGTACCAGGATGGATCTTATCAGCAACCTCCAAGTAGGCGCTCCACAAAACTTTTTCTTCATCTTTCTCGAATACACTTGGGTCAATCTACACATAAAATCAGAGTCAGGAGAGAAATACTGCACCAATAATGAGTACTCATGACTGGTGATGGGCTAGTTGCGAGTAAAAACTTCGCTGTAATTTGAACTGAACTCGTAGTTTATGATGGTATACATGTTTAAGCCAGTACCTCCAAAACAGACTCGATTTCTTTTCCACGGATGATCCTTGTTGGCCTTGAATACGCTTCAATAACTTTTGGAAAAGTGTCCGTTCTTGAAAATGCTTCCATCTGCAAGTGTCCACACAACAAAAACTATAGAGTACTCGGAAGAACTGTAGAATCTTTGGGGCGGATTGGTGAGGGGCACATAACATCTTACTTCAGTTGCTGTTTGTGCTGCTAGATAAGGGCAGTTTGCACGCTCCATAAGCACTGAACGGACTATCTCGCAGTTAATTCCCTCATCCACCTGATGGCAATGACAAGAATAGATGCCACTTTGAAAAAGGCAATGGATTCCATCGACCAAAAGTTTGATTACATGGAGCAAAATGAGTTTTAAATGAAATGCAGATGTATCAGTTCAAAATGTTAATCCTATTCAAATAAATGACCAGCACAGCAGTTGGAGAAATAATGACAACCATCCAAAATTTTTTTGTTTTCCATGGTAAATGTACCAGTGTGTGTACCAGTGTATCTCTATCCCTAGCTAACACCCAAAATGAAAAATCCTAATATGTGTATATAACTCAATTGTCATTAAAGATCAAGATAATATGTACCAGAAGTTGTTCCAGTCTCCTTGTGACGAATTGTACTGCCTAAAAAGGATTTTGAAAATAAATCTGTCAGGAACCATATACTAAATGAACATAAGTACATAAACATTATCTGAAATGCATACTGACCTCATCTATAACATTAGTCTCTATTTCTATGGGTTGCACCCCAGCCAATAAGGTGAGAGCTCGCCTGAGGTCAAAGCTCTTCTTGTTCTCAACCAATATTTGGACCTAGATAAAATACGTGTGAGAAAGTTTCATGTGATGATAATTGGGAAAGTTTTATGTGATGGTAATTGGGCTTTTTCTAACTCCCTTACCAGTCCATAAGAGACCCTTCGAAGTCCAAATGGGTCATTGGTAGAACTTGGCTGGCATCCAGCTCCAAACAATCCAACTAGGCTATCCAATCTGTGAAACAAATGAGAAAAGGGTAGCAGCTTCTCTAGCTTGAATAAATTCTTGGACAAATGAAATGCAGTACTACCCGGAAAGTTGCCACAAAATTTCTGTGCGCTAACAGAATTAACAAATGAAACGCAGAAGTTATTTTTTCATGTTGAGACTGAGTGGGCTACATTTGTGTGCACAAGTACCTATCAGCAACCGCAAGGACTATACCAGCATCTGTTCTTGGAAACACATCACCTGAAGACCGAGGAAGTGTTATCTCAAATAGTGCTTCTGCAATCTTTGACATGAATATGTAATCAGCCAAAATGGACAGAATGCTAAGACAAGTTGGTACCAAATTACCACATTAAAAAAGAATCACAACCTCTTCAGGGATGCCATCTCTCAAAGCATAATGGCGTGCCATAATTCCAGCAAGTGAAGTAAATTCTGTGACAATAGAAGTGGCAAGATCTGACATAGCCAATGCAGCCGCATCTTTGATAATTGGGATCATTCTCTCATTTATTCCGAGAATAAGGGCCAATTCAGCAACAGTATTCTCAACACGTGTCATTTTATCGAGCATTGTGCCAAGTTTTTCCTATTCAATTAGGATGTAATTATTATGAAAGACAAACATTACAGAAGAAATAGCGTAAGAATTAAGGACAGTATACTTACATGAAAAAGAATGCCACTAAGCTGGCCTTGGAATTCAGAAAATTTCTTTTGTGTATCCATCTTATAAAAAAATTTGGCGTCCTCATACCTTGCCCTGCATTGTACGACAATTCAGAATCTAAAGCTGACTAAAGTAGTAAAGTCCTCTAATCAAACAAAAAATCCAGAGGGCACAGAAAGAACACTTCAATCATAATGCTGTTTAGTTGACTATGGCGATTGTTGTTCATGCAAAGAACTTGACTTTGCAATGCATGCCACAACTTGTTTATAAAATCATCATAGGGCCTTTCAATAACCTGAGAACAGCTTCATTCCCTTTGCGGACAACTTCCTCGCTAATTGCACCATTGGCAACCTAAGGGAAAAGTGAGTTAAACAAAAGGGTAAAAAGGCATTACTCAATTGTCAAATATATGATGGAGGAAAATCTCTCACAGCAACAAAATAAGGTAGCAGATCGCCTGTGGACTTGGAGATTACAGCAAAATACTTCTGGTGTTTCTGCATAACCTGTAGTTGCAATTCTGATTAAAAAAATGCAGCACATTACAAGGCATTATATTTCTAAACAAGGTTACATGTTAGCAGGCTTATAATTTTGGTCACTGAATTGTCAAGAATTGAAGAAAAAAAGTTAGCTTCTACGCATCCACAATAAAAGGCTGAACATACCGTAATCAGTACATCTTTCGGAAGTTCTAAGAAGGAATCATCATATCGACCAAGGATGGGCACAGGCGCCTCCACAAGATTGACAACCTGCATAATGTGGTTTGAAATTACACTTTTTGACAATAAAAATTAAGATAAAAAAATAAAAAATGGAATAAAAGGATATCTACCTCCTGCAGCAAGCTATCAGGCGCAACAAAATCGCCACCAACACCTTCAGCCAATACAGTAGAGGCATGCAAGACTTTTTCCTTCCGCTCCTGCAGTAGAATATTTTATGAAACTTTATTACAGTAACATCTGGAGTGCTGAGCACTTGAAAAATTATGAATGAATCCATTTAGCCTTTTCCCTGCTTCATGCAGGCTACTAAAGCTGACAAAGATCAAAAGTTCAAATCCATACTTTAATGACAAATATTGCGTGAGATTGAGATTTGACGTTAAGAAACCTCCAAACAAAACATTACTTTGTTAATAAAAAAATTAAAAATGAGTTTGTGGATCACTTAAGTGTGTATGAACAACCTATATGCACTCATCTCACCTGCATATTAATCAAGATCCCAGTTTTTTCCACACTACGTAAATATGATTCTGCAGTTTCCACCTGAAATTGGAGAAAAAATTCGGATTACTTCCATGGTACATATGATGAGCTGGTAGTATGCTGCTTTAGTTATTTTATTTATGTACAATACAAGAGAAAGGGAAGATGTCAGAAAAGAATCTTTTATGTATTGTTTGCTGAAATACAATGTATAATATCATAAAAGTTTAGTTTATGCAGCAACATTCTTACTCAAGACAACCATCAAGATAGAAGTAACAAAAGAAGCAAAATAGATGAAATATACAAACAAGCAATCCAATTAGTACCTTAAAATTAGCCAAAGAAGAGTTACGAAGGCCACATGACTGATTCCCACTGCCAACGCAAACCTTGTTTGTTAATTGATAGAAACAAGAATGCTCAAAATTTATGACAAAACAAGATCGAGAACTAATACAAAATGTAGTACCTTGAGATACCAGCAAAATAAAATGGCACAACAAAATCGCCATGAAGTGCCAGGATCCAGCGTATTGGACGACTAAAAACAATCTGCGAGTGAAATAATCTAGAGTGAGTGGCATGCACATTGATCTTGTAATGGGATCTGTAAAGCTCATTGCCCAAATTAAAGAAGTAACTATTGTCCTCACCACAGAAAAGCAAAGAAGTAACTATAGTTGAGAATTTATCCAAGATTAACCAAAGGTACATAATTATGAAGAAGCATTCATTCTGTATATTACCCTTTTATCTATGTATTATTTTCAGGAAGGGTCCCCCCTAGGTGAAACAACAGAAGAGAACTAGCTACAGCTAAGTTATGAGTTCTGTTGATACAAGTACTCTAACACATATGTAATCAGGTTAATTTGAAACTATAGTGGCATTAGATCATTTGATAGATGACTAGGATTCCTCGAACATAATAGCACATTGGCAGCATAAAGGCCATTCAGGGTACACATACATTGGAGTTCCAGCGCATCGACTTGGGAAATGAGATACCAGAAACAATAGTAGGTATATCTTCAGCTAGGACCTGCAGTTGACATGCTACAATTAAAGGACAGAAGCAGAGAGATACACACTGCAAATAGAAAAGAATATGCGAAGCCACACATGTCGAGTCAGGTACTGGAAGACACGGACTCTGAACACAGTACTTAATAATTAAGTAATTAATTATTGCTAAGCATCGATTTTTTTTTAACGCAATGGCAGGAGCTCTGCCTTTCAATTAAGATAGGGAAAGATAGTTTATGTACAAGCAAGGACACTCCACATAAGGGTTTCAAGCCCCCCGAAGCAGGTAAAGGAGGGAAACACACGCCCCAATGGGGGAACAACAACTAAATATAAGCGAGTGCTCTCTTCCTTTGCTCTATGTCTTTCTTTATCCTTGCGGCTACTTGCGGCACCGTTTCTATCTTGTTGTTGAAAATTCTCCTATTTCTCTCTTTCCAAATATTCCAAAAGGTGTAGATTACTACCCTGTTAAGTCGTCTACGTTCAGATCTTGGCACTTTCCTTGCCACCTCTTCCCACCATGCCCTGATATGGATGGGGTCTGCCTAGGGTTGCTGTTGCAGTTGAGTGAAGTTTTCCCAAGAGAGGATTTGATCCCAAACCGCCTTAGCAAAAGGGCAACATAGGCATAGGTGGAGACCGGTTTCTAAGGGACCGTTGCACAGCACGCAGTGTTGTTGGTGTGGCCACCCTCTCTTTTATAGGTTTTGCGCCGTAAAAATTTTATCTTGCACTAAAATCCAGGCGAAGATCTTGCATTTGTTCTCCACGTGCGCTTTCCAAATCAATTCCGTACGGAAGGGGACGAGCGAGCCTTTGAATTGAATTCTGTAAGCTGAGCGGGTGGAGTAAATCCCATCCTGGGTCCATCGCCAGATGATGGTGTCCTGGACGCCCTGTTGTAGGTGCACATCCTGTATTCGTATCCAAAGGGACACAAACTCCTCTATGTGGACAGCCGAGGTGATTTTCCTTCCTAGCGAGCAGCATCCAATTGTTGTTCCGGAGCTCTTGTTGCACCGTTCGGTTTCTCCTTGAAACAAGGCGAAACAAGTTCGGGGCTAGGTACCTAGGAGCTTGTCCATCAAGCCAATTATGGTGCCAAAACTTAGTCTTTGCACCATCCCCCAAAGTTATAATGATTGAGGAGTTGAAGAGGAGACGATCATCATCAGTACATGGAAGCTCTGAGCCGCTCCAAGACTTGGAGTTGTCCACCTATTCTTGCCAAAGCCAGCGCAACCGGAGGGCTCTCCCAAATCTATCAAGGTCAGGAATGCCTAAACCACCAAGGTCTTTTGGTCTATTAACTGTTGGCCAGTTAACCAGGCAGTGTCCATCATTGGCATTCTCCTCCCCCTTCCATAAGAAAGATCTCCTGATTTTGTCCCATGCCGCCAAGGGAAACACCGTGAGGTGGTAGGTTGGCATGGAGGAGAGGACAGAAGTTACTAGAGTGAGGCGTCTTGCTTTGTTTAGCCATCTTCCTTTCCATTTGGGTAACATTTGTCCAATACGCTCAATGAGAGGTTGCATATGGACCTTTTGCAGTGATCTGATGTGGAGTTGTAGCCCCAAATATTTGCATGGGAAGTCCCCTCTACTACCGGTGAAGGGTGATAGGACTTGGTCTAGGTCGACGTTTCCACAACTGATTGGATGCACTGAGCTCTTTTCTAGATTAATATGGAGTCCCGAGAATGTGCCAAAAGCCTGTAGGATGATTTTGATGGCTTCTACATCGTCTTTTATTGGATTGATGAAAATAGCCGCATCGTCTGCATACATAGAGGTTCTCCATTTTGCCGCCGTGATGGGTAAGGGGGTGAGTATCCCATGTTGGGTTGCTTGGTCAAGCAATCGTTGAGGCGGGTCCATAGCTAGGATGAAGAGCATGGGTGAAAGCGGATCTCCCTGCCGGACGCCTCTGGCATGGCTAAAAGTGGCTCCTTGCCGCCCATTAAGCAAGGCTGTCGAGGTGGATGTACGTAGGAGAATAGAGATCCATTCACGCCAGCAGCGGTCCGAAGCCCAGAGCCTGCAGAATCTCAAGCAAATACCCCCAATTTACCGTGTCAAAAGCTTTGTGGATATCTAGTTTCATGAACAAAGCTAGTATCTTCTGCCTGTGTAGCCTTTGTACTACTTCCTGGACGTAAAGAAAATTATCATGGATGCTTCTCTTTTTTATAAATGCGCTCTGGCAGTTGGAGACGAGGGAGTTCAGTCGAGGGGCAAGTCTGTTAGCTAACACTTTGGAGAAGATCTTTGCAATGCTATGAACGAGGCTGATGGATCTAAAATCTGTAACTCTTGTTGCATCCGTTTTTTTGGGTAGAAGGATGATGCAAGCCGAGTTTAGCCATTCAAAATCCTGGGCATTCAATGTGAATAGGCTGTTCATGGCTGCCATAACATCCTCTTTTTCCCAACAAGCTTTGAAGAAGGCACCCGTGAAGCCATCTGGGCCTGGCGCTTTGTCGGACGGCATGGAATTTATAGTATTTTTTACCTCATCATGGGAGAAAGGCACCTCCAAATCGGAGAGATCATGTTGATTGTAGCCAAGGGATTGCCAATTGACTGTCGAAGTTCTCGGAACCATGGAGCCAATGTGATTTTTAAAATAATCTCGTATCACCTTTTCTTTTTCTTCATGAGCAACCGCAATCCCCGCATCCGTATGTAGACTATGTATGTAATTCTTTCTCCGGCGTGCACTGGCTCTACTGTGGAAAAATTTGGTGTTAGCATCTCCACAACTGAATGTATGTGAGCCTCGATTTCTGTCCTGATTCTTGATTTTTCAATGGCTGCGAGCCCCGTGCTACGGGCTTTGAGGCGCCGACATAGGTCAAGCTCCATGCCAGTGAGCAACCTATGCTCTTGGGTTGCTTCTAACTGTAACAATACTTCCTTCACTATGGCGAGCTGCAGCTTCGTATCCCCTATTTTATCTTTTTTCCAACGCTTGATTCCTTTTGCCACACGCGCCATTTTGATATGCAAGCGTTTCATAGGAAGGGTAGAGGCGACCGGCCTATTCCAAATGTTTTGGACAAGATCTTGGAAGCCTTCCATCTTAGTCCAGAAATTTTCGAAGCGAAAGGACGTGTTCTGATGGTGGTCAAGCTCTCCCTGCAGTAGTAGCGGGGTATGGTCCGACATGAGCGATGGAAGGGAATGCAAGAAGCACGCGGGGAAGATCAGTTCCCACTCGGGGGTACATAGTAGTCTATCAATTCTAGTGAGCGTCGGGTTCTCCTGTTGATTACTCCAAGTGAAGCGTCGTCCATTTAGCTTGATTTCTTTGAGCCTCAAATGATCGATCGTCGCTCTAAATGCCCCCATGAGGCGCTGGTTTAGATTGGAATTGTTCTTGAGCCATAACTCTCCAGGAGAAAACTGTCGGTTGTCTTGAGCGATCTCGAACTGATGCAAAATTTCTCTTGCCAAGGCAAGCTGAAAGCTAACTTGGCCCACCGCCTTACCACTCCAACTCTGCAGGCCCCTAGTAACAGCTTTAAACTTCTTGTTTAGAGTTATAAAAGGGCACTGGCCAGCAGGGGTTGAAGCCCACGCTGAACCCATCGAGTTTGGTCCAAAAGGACTCAAAGTGAAATCTGGGTCGTCCTGATCTATTATCTTGGAGGCCCAGCAGAAGAGGGCAATGATTACTCTGAAGCAAGGAGTTGGGAAATTTCTCCTCCTAGTCGACTGAGCATAGCACTCGATCCAATTTTACCAAGGTTGGAGAGTTTTGCTGGTTTGACCACGTGTACTTGCGACCATGCAGGGGTATCTCTTTGAGAGCCAAATCATTGATGAACCTTCTGAAACGACCCTCATTGCCCTATTATAATTAGCATTATTCTTGTCCTCATCTCTGTAGATTAGATTAAAATCCCCAGCCACCAGTCCCACCACCCATGGTCCCGGACATGCTGCACGAATATCCCTTAACTCCTGCAGAAACTGAATTTTGTCGTCATTGCCTTGGGGTCCATACACACTGGTCAACCACCATGACTGCCCATTTTCTGTAGAGAACTGAACTGTTATGCTGTGGTTGTCAACCCGCCGAGCTAGAGAAACTCCAATATGCTGTCTCCAAGCGAGCAAGATTCCTCCACTGGCTCCAACAGAAGGAGCAGCAATGAAGTCAGAGAAATCCGAGCCTAGACTAGAGAGAATAATTCTGCGAGACATATCTGTGACTTTGGTTTCCTGAATACACAAAATGTCCGACCGAGAGGAATCCACAATAGAGCGTACGGAGTCTTGCCTAGAGGTAGAATTTAGACCCCTAACATTCCAAATTAAAATTTTTGCAGGATCCATAAAAACACATTTGAAGCCGACCAAACATATAACAGAAAGCTATCCCAACATTTCACTGTCAACCCCTTGGCCAAAGTCCTCAGGCAAGGACCACTTGAACAGAGTAGACAGCGCCCGGAGGTGTGAATCAGACAGAGGATGTCTAAACAACTTGGCGTAATCATCCTGAGCTTGTTGGTCAATACCTTCATTTTCGCCGAGGATGTCCAGCGATCGCATTGCCTTCTTCTTTGTCCTTCTGATCAGATCATCCGGCAGAAACTCTGCTGCAGCCCCGGCAACGCATGGCTGTTGGCCTATTATGGCTATTATAGATTGATTACTCTTATAATAGGCAAGGAGATCCGACGGTGGTCATACTTCTATAAACCAACCCTGGGTCCTCCTTGCCTCTATATGTACCCCTGCCTCTTGGCCTCATAATCAATCTACTAATTTCCCATGAAATTCTATTGCTTTCACTTCGCACAAGAAAACATAGCACCTAGTTTATGGAGGTTGACTGATGGTAAATAGGATGGAGCATTTAATCTGTTTAGACATTAGAGTTCGCCATCTGGTACTGACAATTAAAAAAATGGATGACTAGATTAGTATGTTGATCCGAATACAAGCAAGCTGCTCTAAGAAAACCTAGCAAAATGCAACAGATATCATTCTCATTCCAGTGCCAGAAAGTCCATTGTTTATAAACACCACGAATATACGAGGAAGAACTTTTTAACTCTTGAAAACTCTGTTGATCAACTAAGGCCTACTTCAGGTATCCAATACAATCTTCTGTCAAGCAAATATATAGGATAAGAAATAACCTCATCAGCAAAACGAGCAGACTCTCTGACTCTAGCATAGATATATTCTGTTTTACCTGTAAAGTGTGATTTTTTTCATGAAATTTAGGCCTCTTTAACAACAAGAAGAGATAATTAAGAAAAAAGGGGGTTATAAGGGGGAAGCAGTATTATGTGTTATAAGCATAAGGCCTCAACATGGGCATCTGGTAATAAGATATAGGAAGCAGATAATAAATCTGAAAAAGAAACTTCAATTTTCTCTTGATAAAATATGGATTCATCTAATCAATTCAGTACCCTCTATTTCTAGCACTGAATAAGTTTATAGAGAATAAGCAGATGAGAACTAAACTAAAGCTAAGGTTATCCTATAAAATAACTAAATGTAATATCAATGAATGATCTACACAGGTCATCAGCTCTATAGTAAATTCCGTGCTATCAATTCCACATGGTGATTCGAACACAGCAAGCATGAACAAGAAGTGGAGATGACTGTAGGTAGGTAAGTTGGCAACCAATCACAATGAGCAATATAATTATATAAATGGTGCAATGATGAAGATAAACCCAAAAGCTAGAAAGAGAAATTGGCAACTCTAAAAGAAAGTGGCAATTATAAATATTTAAAAGGGAAGAGCTTGTTTTGTATACCACCTATTCTTCTATATAGATGATCGACAGAGACATTATTCTTTCGACAAAATCCCTCAGCGGCCTGGATAGGAACAAAGACAATTATTCTGTAAAAATTCCATCAAAAGAAAATTGTTCTAAGAGGATAAGGTCCTTATCAGCAATGGTAAAAAATGCAGCTTTTGTAAATGATGCTACTCTGTTCCTCCTAATTAAGAACCAAACTAGATTTTATTTTCCACATGCACATATTCATGTTTCAGGCTACAAAAGAGATACAAGAATAAGCAATATCACAACAGCAGAGTATAGCCAAGTTTCTTGTGGATAGCCAACCTTAGTGGGGTTTCCTTCTTCGTCAAATGCCTTCGCAACTGGTGGACCACGTAGTTCAACCTCTACCTCTGTTTGCTTCATACTAAGATTTTCAACAACAATCTGTAAATCAAAGCTGGACTTCTTGCTTCAGATTGGACAAGTGTAGATGTAAAAAAAATAGTGGTCTAATATATTAAGGGTTTTCCATATAACAAACATAACTAAAAGATGCCCACCAAGAAATCACTTCTTTCAAAAATGTTTTCGTGTTCATGTACACCGTTTTAGATATTTCCGTGTGACTAAAATGCACAAACATCCCTAATATACTAAGCAAAGGAAATTTTAATGAGTAAGAAAAGTTCTCCACCATGCAATTGGCTTAGCCATCAGGCAGGTTATCACATTCATTTCTAACTGAACACACACCAAACTGGCTCCTGGTCTCTACTCACAGAAGGAATACAAATATTGCAGATATTTTAGACATTACATGACAGCAATTTCTGATGAAGCTTGAAAGATATGACGGTGTAGAAAAATACATCAAGAAGGCTGGTCAGGAAACTAAATGCGAGATGAAAACTGTCAGGATGATACCGCTAATCTCCTTGGTGTCCAGTAAGTGTGCACTTTCCCATGGGTCAATCTACGTTTCTCCAATGTATTAACTAGAGATTTCTCAAGCTGAAGATCAACAAGCAACAGATCACAAGTCATTACACTATGAAACAAAGTCAGCAAATTCTAGTAAAGAAAAATTTGCAAAGCAAGGGTCATCATGTTCTTTAGATACAAATGGAAAGCCATGTTTACCTGTTCAGTTGCTTCTACGACATCACGGGGTGGCAACTCTTCTGTTCCTATTTCAAGAACAAATGCCCGTGGTTGCACCGGCACTTCCTGAATGGCAGAAACCAAATTTCTAGGTCAAACAACATGTGTTTTGTTTTGTGTAGTCTGCAACACCATATGTGCATTCTTATGTGATTTTCTTCGTAAAAAATACTCAGCGGATAGCAATGTAAATGAACTACCTCTCTACGAGGTTTTTCGGAGACATGAGGATAGATAAGGTTATCCTCTTCGTAAGCACCCAAAGGATGTCCAAGGTTTTCTCGAGTTTCCACCCAAAGCTGAGCACATTGACGAGCAAGGCTGCACAAAGCAGTCAGCAAGATCATAATTTTATTTTGACTTTAATGCAGAAGCTAGATGAAAGAAGAACATTGAACGAACATCAAATAATGTAACATAATAATGAATGGTTAAACACCAAATCAGTTCAATAAGAAAACAATATTAGATGAAGCAATCTTCAATTATGAATCCAAAGCCCATAGCAATGAAGTTGGAAAAGCAATCAAAATATGGGTAGTGAGGAATATTAGAACTTAAAATAAAATGCAGGTTGCTAAACCTCCAAGAAAAAGAAAAACATGGTGATATGGAGATATTTGTTGCTCTAATGGAAATATATAATTTAATTAGGAACAAAGAGGCACTTGAAAGTTTCCATGATACCTGATGAGGTAAGATAGAAAGAAAACAAGGGAAATAGTTCCGCACCTTCGCATGCGACCAAAATATCTTGCACGCTCAGTTACACCAACAAAACCTCTAGAATCTAATATATTGAAAGCATGAGAGGCCTTCAGAACCTGATCATACCTAGTTCATTGCAAATCAAGAGCCAACTTGTCAATGTTATCACTTAATTGCTTGTGATCCAAAAGAGACGGTATAAAATCATTCAAGCATACGCCGGAATTGGCAGCCCCAGTGATAACAAAGAGCGAGCCTCTTCTTCAAAATTGTCAAAGTGCTTTTGAATGTGACTGACATCTGCATGTTCTAAATAATATGCACTCATCTCCTTCCTGAAGTCAAGAAACCAGAAATAAGGTCCAAAGCTTAAGCACATGACAGAATCAGTATCCATGGTATATAAGAGGAGGAAAATGGAGGGAAAATCTAAAGAAAAAAGAAAAGAAAAGATCTGCATAGCATCGAAAAACAGTCAAGAAAAAAGCATACTCGTTCTCAAGGAACAGTTCTCCATATGTAATTCCTTCCGTGTATAGTATATTCTTGAAATGATCAACTCCCTGTCACAGCATCTAAATTAAAGTAAGGTCAGCTTTTTCAAAGGTCATGCTACCCAGCATAGTATGGTAGAAATGATCTCAATGGAGAAGTTAGTATCACAGTTGTTGTGCTATAGACATACAGGAGTCAAGGATCAATAATCAACAAAATCAAGGAATTATGTTTACAATTCTATCCAGGAAGAAAGAATGCTAATAAGCACTGTATATGTATGACTCATACAAGACGAGTACAAAATAATTACTGGGCCTACCTGAAGTGACATGAGGATACGCTCAAGTCCATATGTTATTTCAACAGAAACCGGCTGCAATGGAAGGCTTCCTGACTGCAACAATTGAGATACAAAAAAAAGGTACAGGGATTAGACAGGAATAGGACCTGAAAACTTTTAGTACATGAAGTGACGATGCAAAATCATCTAGTTTCTCATAGGTCATCTAGTTCTGAATAAATAAAGTTTCGTTTTTTTATGCTATTTTATTCTTGGTGCAGATCACATAGTTCCTCCTGGATGGTCTAGTTTTCTTTTCTTTTCTTAAAAAATCTAATAAGTCCACTGTCACTTGGTCTGATTTGCATTCCTTGTCTACATCCTAAATATGCAGATGAAACAGCTGTGTGGTCCCCAGTTTGATTTTAGCAAGAGTCATGAAGTGATACATAGTACTATTTAATTAGTTGTACCTGCTGAAAATATGTGAACTGTGTGATTTCCATGCCATCCATCCAAACCTCCCAGCCCAGTCCCCAAGCACCAAGAACCTATCATGAATAAGAAGAAATTCGTTGGAGTTTACTTAGCCAGGACAACATGTGCTGGCATAAAAAAAAAGAACACTGGAAAGAAGGTAGAAATTCACCGGACTCTCCCAGTTGTCTTCAACAAAGCGGATGTCATGTTCACAGATGTTGATACCTGTGAGAAAAACAACTCAACCAATCACTGACTCCATTTATATTCGTTAAAAATGTGATTAGAGGGAAACATAGAACATCATAATGTACCAGTTGGGACTTTCATTAATTAATACCCAAAAGTAAAAACATTTATCACATTAGTGTTCCTTGGTTGTTGTACAAAGCGTCTAGTAGAACTGAAGGCAGATAATATTATTTAGCAATACCTATTGCTGAAAGGCTGTGCAGAAAGAGATCTTGCGAATTTCCAGGATCAGGCTTCAGAATTACCTATTCATAGGAATGATTAAATTCCTTGAATCAGGCACCGGTAACAGTTTGGCCAATCAAATAAAATAAGATGGGAAAAAAAGGAGCAAAACTTGAGTCAACCTGAAACTGAGTATGGCGCTGAAGCCTATTGGGATTGTCCCCATAGCGACTATCATCTGGTCTTATACTTGGCTCCACGTAACTTGAGGATCAAAATTGGAGAAAAAATACAGTACAACAAAAAGAAAAGAAAAAAAGCAAAGGAAGATGGAGTTAGCACTGTAGCCTTTGTATATACTGCCGTTCATATAGAGCATCACATGTCAGTGTTTTGAGATTACAGGAATTATTATTATATATAATAAGGAAATTATTGTAAGCCATAATTTGTGGAGCGCAATGAGGAGAAATTAGACGGCGGCGCATAAACAAAAGGGGTGGGACTGTGGGAGTTGAGTTGATAAATACTACTAGTAGTGGTCAGGATGAGGGGTGAGAAGGCGAGCTTACGCGACGTTCCATGGCTCAGGACCTAAGACTCTAAGAAATGTGAGAGGATTCATTGTGCCTGCTCCGACCTGGATTCGATGTGGATGAAAAAACAACGTTATTACCTACTAGTAAGGGTCGGGGTAAGTAACAATGCTGAAGAATACGCATGTAACTAAAGCAGGTTACCTCGGTGTTGCTACACTGCATGACGGCGCATCCTACGGAGGCCCAGTACTCCTGTGGAAATGGAATTGGAATTGAAGAGGGATCAGACGTCACTCAGAGGAGAGAGGAGATGGGTGGTTTTGAATTTGATTAGTGGGGAGGGGAAGGGAGCAGCGGGCGAAACGAACCTGGAGACGCTGGATGGCCTGCTGGAAGGTGAGGACGGAGGAAGCGGAAGAGCCCCGTTGGTTGGCAGCAGACACGGCGGAGGAGGAGGTGGAGGCGTCGCCGTCTGCTGCGGCAGGAGCAGAAGAAGATAGGGGGAGGCGAGGGCGAGGGCGTCGGCGTCTGCGGTGGCGAGGAGGACAGAAGCGGGTGGAGGCTGGAGGAGGCAAAGTGGCGGGCGCCGTTAGTAGCGGGGCGTGCCGGCGGGCGGCGGTGGGTGAGAGGAGGGGAGGCGGAGGAGCCATCATCAAGAAGCCACTTGCCAGGTGGAGGTAGAAGAGGAGGATAAGGGAGGGAGGAGACAGATAAGATGGCTGGTGGAGGTGGGGTACGTCTTCCCTCTAGTGAAAACGTACTTCGGCTACTTATCTTTCTCTGGAGAGCACCTAGCACTGAGCAGTAGCAGGCTACCACTGAGCAGAAAAGCAGAAACCACCACAGTCCACAGACCACAGGGGTGCATCATACTACAATCTATCTATAATCTATCATCTATAGAATGTAGCTAAGCTAACAACAATCTATAGTATAATAGTAAAAGAAGAGTTGCTATTAGTAAAACTAGTAGTAACAATCTATTGCATGCCTGCACCAATTCAATCCTCGATCCCTCAGTAACACCAGTTCTTCTTTCTACGATACAAATTTGCACTACGTACGCACTCGAGCAGCAGAGAAATGCTGAATCTCTCGCTCGCTCGCTCGCTTATTCAGAGGGGTCACACGCAAATGGCAGCGGACCACATCAGAGAGAAGAGAATTCGTTCAGAGCCTCGAGAGCTTGAGCTGCTGCTGCTTGATGAGGGGCCGGAGGTACTCGTGGTACCCCTCCGGCACCACCGTCTCGTTCAGCGGGTCCTTCCACGCCTCCTCGTACAGCGCCGGGTACACGTCCCCGTCGTACCGCCCCAGCACAGACCCCAGGTAGTGGTCCGTGTAGTTGAACGCATCCACCAGCGCCACAGCGCTCGGCCGCACCTGTGTAATGTGACAAGTCAGCAAGCCGTCAGTTCAGTTCAGTTCAGTTCCTGCTGCCCACTTCTTCACTGGATTTCACTCCATTTCATCGTTTGCCAGCGCTATATATAATATACCTGCGCGTACAGCTTGCCCAGCTGCTCGTTTGCCAGCGCTCCCTGCCTGGGCGTGATGCACCCAGTCACCAGGAAGTCACCCAGGTGCTTGTGGAGGATGTAGAGCGCGTACACGTTGCAGAGGGTCTGCAGCTGTTCCTTCACCCCGTGTCCAGGAATGTCCTGCTGCACCTTCTCGATGAACCTGGGCGACAAGCAACAAGAGTAGCAAATGAATCATCGTTATTTCCTTTCATTTTCTTTTCTGTTCTTTTCTTTTCCAAAAATACGAAAAATGACATGGAAGGAATTGCGCATGCTTCCTCCACATGGTTGTGTACTTGCTACTCACTTGGTCACGATGATCAGCTGGATGTGAGCTACTGCAGCCTCAAGCAAATCTGGGGACCGCTCGTAGAAACCTGCAGGGAATGAGGTCGTCATTGGTAAAGTTGATTAATTTCCATCCAGACTTTACCAGCTATATAAGATTTTTGTTTTCTGCCTGTCTCCCAGACTAATGTGTGTAAAATAAATACTAACCTTCCTCTTGGCTTGCAGCTTGGCTTATGTTCTGGGCACAGTTTACCGCCATCCTGAGCGCTCTTGCTTCAAATGCCTCTTGAATGGCAGCAGGGTTAAGCCAATCTTCGGCTGTTGATAGTCATCAAAACATGGACTATTACCATCACATCACAAAATATATCACCTCCTTAAGAGACAAGGAGACCATACAATGTGTCAGCCTATAATTATGTACCTGAATTGACAGCAGATTTGCATTGCATCAGATACTGTACTTTGCCCATGTACGCCATTGTGCCAACAGGCTGTTTTCCGGATGCCAATTGAGAAACAGTTTTCATTAGAATCCTTGCAACCTGCAGGTACCACCAAAGGCTATTACCACACCATTGACAAAAAACACAATGAAAGAAAAAAAGGGCTTCAATCAAATAAACTACGTGCTAAAAGCATGACAGATGATTGACATCATCACAACTAAGGAATATGAGTAGCATACAAACCTGCAAAAGTAAAACAATGTTGTCTCCTTCGTAAGTGCAAGCAGGAACATAGACGGCAAACAATTCAGGAAGCCCACTGCTGTTCAAGTAACCATGTCCACCACAGAGCTTCCGGCATTCTTCAATTGCATCCTGCGTAACAGAGAGAAATATCCCTTTATACAACAATGAATTGTAAAACTGTCCTTTGTTATATATAGTGACTAGACCATCAGAACATGCATAAGCTTGACCATCAGACCAGAGCCTGCTCTCTTAAAATGGAATGGAGTCAGGCAAGTCAGACAGAAAAATCGTATCTAGTGACAGCCTATGAAACCTGAATTACGAGCTACAATTGAAATACCCAAGAAAGATTTAGTGATATAGACAACATCTGCCCAATTGGTAGTTCAGAACTTCTACAAACCACTTTTATACTACGAGTACTTGGGAATGATCAATATTAACTCAACTCCACTCCAATCATAATTGTATACGAGAGCCAAAGAGGGCTGATGAATATAAACCATTAATAACAAGTAGAACAGCACAAGGGTTACTGAAATTAAACTCAATACATACAGCTGTTACAGATGTTGTCACAGCCTTCAAACCAGCAGTGCATGCATGAGCTTCCTGCAGTGTTGAGAAGTCCTTGGCTTCCAATTTCTGAGTGACATCCGTGTATAGCCAGTTGAGCCAGTCACCCACAAATCTAAATGCATATGCTGAAGCCAGCAATGGAAAGAGTCTGCTCTGTTGAGTCTTGTAATTAAGGACCTGTAATCAGTTTGAATATATTAGTCACCTCTCATTGGTAGCCAGAAGATGCAGAAATATCCATGTACATGTACTCCCTCCGTCCCAAAAAGACTTTACTTCTATCTTTCTCCCAAGTCAAACTATCAATCTTACATTTGATCAAGTTTATAGATAAGGGTATGGACGTTTATCAAACCAAATAGGTATTTGATGCCCGCCTAGTGGATAGATCTCATTTATTAGTTACTTTATATGGTCAGCTCAATTTATGGTTGAGAGCATAGTTTTTTAACAAAATTTCTTCACAATTAACAGAAAAATGAACGAATAATAACGATACGAAATTTATTCAAATATTTAACAGAGAAAGTACCTGAGTCTCAGGGCCACCATCTTGAGAGCCAAACTGCTTTCGGACTGCGCTGTATCGTACAGCAATGCAAACAGCACGGGACAAAGCCTTAGAAGCATCTGCAACAATTGACTGACGAACATAAACCATTGTCCCATACAGCAGCTGCTTTGGAACATTTGAGTGAACATATTTCCCCTCCCTTGTAACTTGTGAAAGCCTAGAAAGCAAGAATATAACCATGTCAAGTTTAAGGAAGGTTAAGACAAGAAAAAAGGGATAAAGTGACAGAATGAAGTATGATGATCCAAATGGACAAACCTCATCAGCATTTGGTCCCTTGGGATGCGCACATGATCAAAT
Source organism: Miscanthus floridulus (assembly GCF_019320115.1). Classification (NCBI taxonomy): domain Eukaryota; kingdom Viridiplantae; phylum Streptophyta; class Magnoliopsida; order Poales; family Poaceae; genus Miscanthus; species Miscanthus floridulus. Next base: position 144,546 of record NW_027098317.1, read on the forward strand.
CGAAGAACACCATTATCCATACTGTTATATGCACCACTACCAAACTTCCCACCAATATCACCGAGAGTAACACCAGGAAGTGGGGAGTGATCCTCTAAGCTTCGCAGTTGCACAATGAAACCTGGAACACCGACATGCATAAGTCGCAAAGAAAGAGAGTGCATCAATAAAGGCTTCCCAGAAGCAAAACACTACCATGTATGCCATAGTCCTTTCCTTCAGTTATCAACCGAGCGTACACCACTGCATGGGTGGAAGCTTTCCCCAAGCCACCAGGCCACCACTGCCAACAAGAAACATGTAATGAATTGCGGGGCAGCGTCTTCAACAATTTACATCACAAATTGCTAAAGCACTAAAGTAATTTTTAAAAAGGGAAAAGAGCAAATGTTTTAAACAAATCAATAAGGTGGCAGTTGATTCATAGAACTTTACTTTGCTGGACGTGAGAGTTGGACTGTGGATGACAAACTCATCAGTCTTTGGATCGAATGTAGCAGTTGTTTCAAGGCCCTGAACGTTTGAGCCGTGACCAAGTTCCGTCTGAGCATAGCACCCAATTATTTGGAACTTGTAAGCCAGTGGTAACCACTTCTGCTGCTGCTCCTCAGTTCCTTGCCCTTTTATAGCTGGCACGAACATGCCCTGCAAGATCGTATTGTGTCCGTAAGTTAACAAAAGAAGAAGAAGCTTGTACAAAGCAACTATCTGTTGTTCCTTCCATGGCATGAATTTTCTGTGATTGCTATCAAAGGTAAGGCCCTAGTTTTTACAGAAACCCAAGAACCATATGAAGATCGACACACACAATAAAGGCTTGACTGAGGTATGAATAAGAACATATTATTACTAACGGAAAAAGGAATGGATAGACATACCCAATGCAGATCAACATAACCAGGCTGGTCGACATATTGTCTCAACAAATTTGCTTCCTCTTCTGTTAATCGACATCAAGCGAGACATTACATTAGTTTAGAGTGCTGTATGTAGCACAGTTGATCAACGGATCTTTGGTTGTTAGTGGAAATAGATGGGGGTTGATTTGGGACCTGTAAGACGTAGCTCGACGATCCGCTTCCACGCATGGGCTGCTTTTCTCAGAGTGTCCTTGAACAATTCCTTCCTAGAGAGCATGGTCCGGTTATCCTTGCGGAAGACCTACACATATCGAGAACGCAAAGATGTAAGGGGAAGGGGGGATTTAACAGATTGTAATGTCAATCAGATATATATCTTGATGCCTGTAATGGGCTGTATTGAGCTGGGCACACAAAGCAGAGGGTGGGTATTATGTCGATATTAGCCTCTTTAGCATGAAAAAGAAAAAGAAAGATTTTTGTAAGGGAAGAGAAAAGCATGACCGTTACAATCTTCTGTTGCCTTTTTGAACAAAAGGGCATTGTTGAGTATCCAGTTTGAAAGTGGAGACCAAGGTTACTGTAACATGTGATTAATGTTTGGTTACAAATAAATAAAAGATTGTGGTTGGAGTCAACATCGTGAGGTGAGGTGACCATGGCAGGGAGGGAAACAATAAAAAAGCAGGCAGTCAACAGTGGAGCTAAGGATATTCGTAAAATCCTAAATAATGATGTGACCAAAGCTGAATCAAGCGGGTTATCCGAAATCCGTTTGGTTGCTTCCTTTGTTTTCTCCGTTTGGTACCGAGGGAGCGAATGTACGGAAGCAGATGCAAAAGTGGTGTTGCTTTTTACGAAGAAAGAAAGAAGAAGACATAAGTCAGCGGATCAAATCAATCAATCAGAAGGGAACAGATGGTGAGTGTATCCGGAAAAGGCGAAGCATGGATTGGATTGTACTACTGGCTACTGCATATATGGAAGTGAAGTAGGGAAGCACGTGTGCGAGCTACAGCTACAACAGGTAGATGCAAGAAGCAGGCGGGACTTGTCCTCCGATCTGCGTGTCCGGTGAGGTGAGGCGGCGGAATTTGGCGCACTGCAGCCCTGCAGGGTGCAGGGGATGAGGTAGGGGAGCGAGATCCAGACGGGGTGGGGTGGGATTGACCGGCCGGCTTACAGGGTCGGATGCGACGAGGCGTGCCATGCGGTCGGCGACGTGGACGGCGTGGCGTGAGCCGGCCCAGGCGACCTTCATCTCCTCGACGTCGAAGCGCGCGGTGGCCCTCTCGGCGGCGAGGTGGTCCACTTCCGCCATGGCCATCTCTCTCTCTCTCTCTCTTGGGTTCTTGGCTTCGCAGCTGAGTTGTGCTGTGCTGCCACAACTCCTCCCTAATAAAGACCTCAACGCCCTGCAGTATATATATTCTGTTGTTGGGCTACCCGGGTCCCAGTGACGACGTCGAACGGTGGCGCCGCAAGCCGGCGACGAGTTCCTATTATCCTTCTGATTCTGGAAGACGAAGATAGACACGACTGCTACCGACCACATCTCCTGGAGACTGGAGTATGCGCCGCAGCGGATTTGGTTTGGTTTCAGACAGAGAAAAAGGATTCCTTTCCTTTTTACATTATGGCCTCGCTTAGATTAGAAAAAAATTGAACCCGACGAATAGTACCATTTTCGTCTTATTTGGTAAATATTGTCCAATCGTTCATCTCGTGATTTTCAACTAAACTGTGTAATTAGTTATTTTTTTACTTACATTTAATACTCCATACAAGCGGTTAAAAATTAATGTGATGAAGAAAAAGTGAAAAAACTTAAAATTTGGATGGCATCTAAACAAGGCCTATATTTGCATGCATGTGTTTTGTTTTTCACTCGCGTCACATGCGTATTTGACCCACCGCATCCCGCCCGCGTGTGTACTGCCGTTTCGTAGGCCACAGAGATACAGGAATTAATCTATCTCACGTACGTACGTTAACCGGTTTCTATTAGAAAGGTGGACGAGGTGTTCTGTTAGCAAACCTTGTTGTGAGGTCACTAATAAATATAGCTCGGAGATTTATTATGTATTATATAATGATCACATTATCTATTCTAATACGTATTAGAAATAGCCTCTTTAGCATCACTAGATGCACGAACACATACAGTTCTAACTCGCTGTGAGTCCGGATCATGTACGATATAGAGAGGATCGAGAGGCAATTATATTGTGCAAAGTAAAAAAAAAAAAGTAGACAGAAAAATCACCTTGATCGTTTTAATATTATATTAAGTAGTGTATATATTAGAGTCACTCCTATTAGCTTCATCGGCAAATAAATTAACTCACGCTTCGTTCTTTAATACTATTAAGTAGGTCATTCGTTCGGCTAATATTACCTTGGTCGTCACCAAATAAACTAACTCTAGAGTTATCTAAAATTAAAATTTTATATAAAATAGTAATATTTATTAATGAAATTAGTATCATTGAATAACATGAAACATACCTTTTATATTCTACTAATAAAGTTCATCAACATTATAAAAATTAACTCTAAAAGATATTTATTTGGAGATGGAACGGGTAGTTTGGATTCTGATTTTTGAACGAAAGAAGGTTGTAATGACCCACATTTTTAGTAGATAACTAACCATAGATAAGTGGGCCATTAGATTCTCTTAATTACACCAGGCTAGATAATTGATACACATTGACATAAAAATACCCAAATCATATATTCAGACCCACAGAGATTATCACACACGCACACCACAGATCATTCTTTACATGTTCAGGGTACACACTAGGACACACCACTGTGGCAACTATTTCACCCACTCTTGTACTAGTCTATACACCAGTGAACTGCCATGCCCTTCTACAAGGGAGCTAGCCAATCAAGTTGCAGCACTGTACAGCCCTTGACAAGTGAGGTGAATAGGGGAGTAGAATACTAAGGGCGTGTTGGTTTGTTTAGGGTCACGTTAAATGTTTAGACGCTAATAAGAAGTATTAAATATAGATTAATTATAAAACCAATTACATAGATAGATGCTAATTTTTAAGATGAATTTTTTAAGCCTAATTAATACGTATGTTTACTGTAGCACCATATTTTTCAATCATGAACGGATTAGGTTTAAAAGATTTATCTCGCTAATTAGTCGTAAGTTGTGTAATTAGTTTTGTAATTAGTCTATATTTAATACTCTATACATATATCAAATATTCGATGTGATAAGAACTGTAGAAGAAGATGAACGAACCAAACAGGGCCTAATTCGAGAACAAGAAGTGAAGGTGAAAGGAGCGTTTCCCCCATCGTAGTAGCAAACCAGTCCTTGAGTCTCCACTCTAAGTTGAAGCCTACCAAGAGCACCTAGCCTAGTCCTTGCCAGCCATGGAGAACGACATGCGATGAGGGAAAGGGGCTGATCAGTAAGAGAGTCGAGAGAAGTGGCTAGGTGAGGATCAACCAAACAAAGAAGGAGGAGCAGTGTTAGTCAAGATCTGCAAATAGAAGGGGTGCTCGTGAGGGGGCACAAGCCTATGCCTGGAGCTGAAAATCTCCAAGATTAAGGTGAGGTTTCACCTACACATTATAGAGAAGGTTTTCTTTCTTTTCTACAGAGAACACAGAACACATCACAAAGGGATAAATATCTTGGCTGCACTAATTTTGCATATCAAACAAACACTGATAATATGTCCAGATTGCAAGAAAATGATGAACTAGCTGTTACCATAACAAGGTCTAGCATTCTTTTTTTAAGCACAAATATACACATAATACTTCAACCTGGGATAAAACGTTAGCACAAGGAACTTCACATCTAGCAACCCCCAGGCCACAATCTTGAGTTACAGACTAGATGAACTAAGTGTTAGAAATTTAGGTATTTTCATGGTTAATTTAATCCAGAAATATAACATCAACAGGTTTGTGACGGCATATATGTGCATGTGTATATCTCTATTGAACGCTACAGCATGTAGACATGACATACAGATCGATACAGTAAAAGCGCAAAGTACAGTAATCACAGAGATTAGATTGTACCCAGCGAAGGGTCCCATGCCGAGGGCAGCGGAGGCTTCATTCGCACCAGTTGACATAGTGCGTTGGTCGAAGTCGTGGACCGCAGTCGATGCAGAAAGATGTTCGCAGTATAGTCCCACGAACGGTCACCGGGAAGAAGACGCCTTGTTGTGGACGAGCAGTCGCGGATCGCTCCCCAAAAACCTAATCGCCGCTCACCCCGTGCAAGGTTCTCAGGCGGACGAGGGTTCTGGAGGCACCTGCTCTTCGGCTACTCCGTGCGCGTAGAGGTACGATACAGAGAAGCCAGAGGGCTACTGAGATGTGATTTCTCTCGAGAGCGGTTGCGGAAATCAGAAAGGACTGACGGATGACTGCGGATATATAGCTACAACGGTGAAAGGGTCGAGATGGCGACTAGAGGGGGGGTGAATAGTTCTTTTTAAAATTTAATCACGTTGGCTAACCGAAACAAGTGCGGAATTAAAACTATCGGTCTAGCCAAGACTACACCCCTCTATCTATGTTCACTAGCACCTTGCAAAGATACTAATAAAGCAACAAAGGTGCCGGGCTAGCTAGAGCTCACCTAACCAATTCTAGGAGCAAGGTCACATAAACCTATGCCACTAGTACTTTAAGCAACAAGGGAACTCCTACACATGCTAGTAAGCAAAAACACAAAGTCAACTAAGCTCACTAGCAATGCTCAATAACAAGGTAACCAATGCCAAATTAGAGAGCGTAATTACTTAGCTACACAAACTAAGCAATATGACTAACAAGATTACACAAACCAAATTAGTCACGCAAGGGAGCTACTTCTATGCTACACAAGTAAGAAGGTAACTAGCAAGCTACATAAGCTAACTAATTATAAAAGCAACAACACAAGCTCAATGTATATGAATGTAATCGCAAGCTTGTGTAACGGGGATGCGAACCAACGGGAAGAACAAGGTTGACATGATGATTTTTCTCCCGATGTTCACGTGTTTGCCAACACGCTAGTCCCCGTTGTGTCGATCGCTCACTTGGTGGTTCGGCGGCTAATTGGCATCACCCGCCAAGCCCGTACATCGGGCGCCGCAAGAACCTACCCTGGAAGTGAGGTTAGCTCAATGACACGCTTTACTAAAGTTGCTCTTCGCGGCTCCCACGGGATGAGCACAATGCCCCTCACAAGCACTTCTCCGGAGCGCCGCACAAGCTTCTTGCGGGCTTCGACGGAGATCACCACCAAGCCGTCTAGGAGGTGACAACCTCCAAGAGTAACAAGCACCACCGGCTTGCAACTTGATCACCTAGTGCCACTCGATGCAACCTCACGATGCAATCGCACTAGAATCGCTCTCTCACACAATCGAATGATCACTATCAGGTATATGTGAGATGGAGGGCTCCTAAGCACTCTCAAGCATGGACACGAAATCCCCCAAGGTGCTCAGCACCAACCATGGCCGAAGGCCACTTCTATTTATAGCCCCAAGGGCTAAACTAGCCGTTACCCCTTCACTGGGCAAAAATCAGGCCGACCGGACGCTCCGGTCGTGTTGATCGGACGCTGGACATCAGCGTCCGGTCGCCCGATGATAGCCACATGTCACCTGCGTTCAACGGCATTCTTCTGATCTCAACGGTCATCTTCTGACTGGACGCAGCAGCTTCAACTGACCGGACGCTGAGGTCCAGCGTCCAATCGTTTACAGTAAGGTACCGACCTTGACCGGACGCATCCAGTCGCATGTGATCGGACGCAGCCCAGCGTCCGATCAAACTCCAGCTCCTGTGTCATCATGCGTCAGCCTGACCGGATGCGCCCTGCCAGCATCCGGTCACTTCCAGTGCCAGCGTCCGGTGCACCCAGTGAGACTCTATCTTTTCTGTGTAGGGCGCCGGTGGCACCGTCGGACTGTCCGCACTCTACGGGCGGACACTCCGCCGATGAAGTTTCTTCACCAAGTTGATCCTCATCAACTCCAACTCCATCTCCTTAGTAAATATGCCAACACTACCAAGTGTACACCATCATGTGTAAGTGTGTTAGCTTTTCATAACCATTTCCCAAAGGATGTTAGCCACTCAACATGCCACGCCACTCGATCCTAGCAACGATGCAAAGTTAGATCACTCGAGTGGCACTAGATGACCGATATGTAAATAAGTTTGCTCCTCTTGATAGTACGGCCATCTATCCTAAATCCGGTCATAAACTTCTCTACATGCCTATGACCGGTGAAATGAAATGCCCTAGGTTATACCTTTGCCTTGTGCATTCCATTCCTTCCAATGTCAATGCAACACATGCACCAACACGATCAACGATGATATGATTCACTCCATATCATCACATGATCATATTGGTTCATCGATCTTGACTTTACTTGCTCTTCACTGTTGCCATCATCCATCAGCGCCAAGTCTTGCTCAAGCTTCACCGCCACGCGGTCCATCACTCCAAAGCCTTCAACTTGCCCTTCACGCTTGCAACTGGTCTATCAAGCCAAGTCTTGTCTTGATCTTCTCTATCTTGATCACATGACTCAATGTCATGTCTTATGTGCAATGAGCTCCTTCATCTTCACATGTGTGAGCTTTGCAGCATCTCCAAGCCATTTTTACATTCATGGCATATGTTGCTCACACATATGTACCTATGGACTAATCACCTGTTGTCGGTGCTTTAGAACCAGGGGTCCCTCAACCAACGAGTGAATTCGTGCTGCGTGCCCCTAATCCCGGATGGTGATGCAAGGAGACACAAGGTTTATACTGGTTCAGGCAATCGAGGCCCTACATCCAGTCTGAGAGATTGATCTTGTATTCCTTGCACCGGAGTGCTCGTAGTAGGGGGTTACAAGCTAGGAGAGAGAGAGGGCTAGCCCCAGGTCTCGGCGAGGGTGGTGCGGGCTGTTTGAGGCGTTGTTCTCAAGCAGCGTAGTGGAAGTGTCTCGTTCTATCGGTGTCTTCGTCCTCCCCCCCTAGAAATGGTCCCGGTCCCTCCCTTTTATACTCTAAGGGAGGACCGGGAACGTACATAGGTTGCTACATAGCGCTTCTGCAGATAGGGTGTCGTGTCCGAGCCCTGTAGCCGGCCACTGTTGTTGTGGTATGGTCGATGGAGTGGCTCCGTCCTTGTCGTGCAGAAGTGACACGCCGGTCGTACTTGATCTTGTGCGTCGCGGGGCTCCAGTACAGCTTGATGCAGGACATGGCAGGCGACGCGCTGGTCACCGTGTAATGACGTCGTAGTGGGCAATGGCTCTGCAGACGCCGAGGCCAAGCCATCGTGGGGGGCTCGGCGGTCATGGACCCTCAGGCTGCCGAGTCCGTGAAGCAAACTGCCGAGGCCTCGGGGGAGTTGTTGGCCCTGGGTACTGATTCCGAGGCCACAGTAGCCCAGGCGCGGCTCCCCACGCCGCGTTGTCCTCTAGGAGTTGGCAGCACAGGGGGGCATGGGTGTCAACCCATGTGCACGGTGGTTGGCACAGTGACGGGTAACCCCTGCCCAGTCCGGGGGACGTGCAGGTCATCGCGTGATGACGTCGTAGGGGGCTGTGGTTCTGTAGGTGCCGAGGCCAAGCCATCGCGGGGGGCTTTGGGGAACCTGGGTCCCCAGTCTGTCGAGCCCTTGAAGCACACTGCCGAGGCCTTGGAGGGAATTATTGGTCCTGGGTACTGATTCCGAGGCCACAGTAGCCCAGACGTGGCTCCCCACGCTGCGTTGTCCTCCAGGAGTTGGCAGCATAGGGGGGCATGGGCGTCAACCCATGTGCACGGTGGTTGGCACAGTGACGGGTAACCCCTGCCCAGTCCTGCCTCCTGTCCCGTCGGCCATTCTGCTGTACTGTGCCGAGCATGCGGTTGTCGTCAGGGGTAGCAGTTGGCTGAGTTGATGCGACACGATGTTTTGTCAGAGGGACGGGAGGAGGAAGGGGCAGGGGAGTGCTGCCGAGCCCTCCTTACGCGAGGCGGAGGGTCGGTGGCCCGGCCGAGGCCTTTGGCGGGGAATCGCTCGAGGTCGGTAGTGAGGGAGCCTCGGGCGAGTCGGAGAATCGGCCAAGGCTCGTGGTGATGGGCCTCGGGCGAGTCGGGGAATCGGCCGAGGCCCCCGGGGCCTCGGGCGAGTCGGAGAATCGGCCGAGACCGGCAGTGTTTAGCTGGTTTCGATCTCTCCGAAGTCTAAGCAGTTGTTTTTTGGGTCTTGCTTAGGGTACCCCTTCTCTCGGTACCCGACAGTAGCCCCCGAGCCTTGGGGGGAGTGGAGGTACTCCTCCTGAGGTTCTGACGAGAATTGGCTCTTGATAGTTCCTGTCGGGATGGCGTTTGTATTCGAGGTTTCGGTGGGTGCGCGCGAGCGCACCCGCCGGGTGTAGCCCCCGAGGCCCTGGGGGAGTGATTTCACTTCTTCAGGGGCTTTTTTCCCTTTCGAGTGGAGTGTTCTCATCGCGTTTGCCGGGCCCGTGGGTGCGAGTTCGGATCGCGGGGCCTCGACGATGTTGCGGAAAGAGCCCCCTAGCCTCCGCCTGGAGCGAGAGGGCCATCAGGGGTTCTCCCGGTTTTTTGTACGTCCCTCGTGCTTCCTTTTAGCTCGGAAGGAGGGGTGGAAGATGCCGTGCTTCCCTCGGTGGGTGCGAGCGATGGCATTCCCGGTGAGTTGTTATCGGGTAAGTCCGAGTGGAGGCCCGTACCCCGTTCGCTGAGGGTCGGCTAGCGGTCCGGAGACGCGCTCCAAGAATACCGGCGGGTTTCTCTAGTGGGTGCCGAGGCCGTTCGCTAGGCCTCGGTGGCTCGGTGCCTCCCTACGGTGGGATCCCATTCAGAGACCTCCCCGCCGGTCTCGGACACGACCCGGGGCGCGCCTGTACAGGCTCGCCCGTGGTCGTCCCTGACTCCTTTATACTGGGGTGGCTGTCGAAACCCCTGGGGGCCCAGTTTTCGAACCCCTGGACCGTAATGGGCTCGGGTCGCTTTGTCTTTAGCCCCGCACGTCCTTTTTGTTCGGACGAGGGGGCTGTTTGCCGAGCCCACTCGTGTGCGAGCTTGAGCCGCTGGGTCTCGGCAAAGTTGCAGGAGGAGCCCCCGAGTCTCTCGCACGGAGCGAGAGAGCGGTCAGAGGTCCCCCTGGCTTTTGGTTCGCCCCTCGCGCGTGAGGGTCTGTCTGCCGTGCCCCCCTCGGGTGCGAGCCTAGGTCGCGGGGTCTCGACGACTTTTGCAGAAGGAGCTCCCTAGCCTCTGCACGGAGCAAGAGGGCCGTCAGGAGTTCTTCTGGCTTTTTGAACGACCCTCGCGCTTCCTTTTCGCTCGGAAGGAGGGTTTGTTTTGCCGAGCCCCCTCGTGCGCGAGCCTAAGTCGCTGGGCCTCGGCAATGTTTTGCGGAAGGAGCTCCCTAGCCTTTGCACGGAGCAAGAGGGCCGTCAGGAGTTCTTCTGTCTTTTTGAACGACCCTCGCGCTTCCTTTTCGCTCGGAAGGAGGGTTTGTTTTGCCGAGCCCCCTCGTGCGCGAGTCTAAGTCGCTGGGCCTCGGCAATGTTTCGCAGGAAGAGTCCCTTAGCCTCTGCACGGGGCAAGAGGGCCGTCAGGGATTCTCCTGGCTTTTTATTCGACCCTCGCGCTTCCTTTTCGCTCGGAAGGAGGGGTGGAAGATGCCGTGCTACCCTCGGTGGGCGCGAGCGACGGCATTTCCGGTGAGCTGTTATCGGGTAAGTCCGAGTGGAGGCCCGTACCCCGTTCGCTGGGGGTCGGCTAGCGGTCCGGAGACGCGCTCCAAGAGTACCGGAGGGTTTCTCTAGTGGGTGCCGAGGCCGTTCGCTGGGCCTCGGTGGCTCGGTGCCTCCCTACGGTGGGACCCCATTCGGAGACCTCCCGCCGGTCTCGGACACGACACAGGGCGTCCCAAGCGTTTCGCTTGCTTGGGCCTCGGCCTCGTATAGGCTCGCCCGTAGTCGCCCCTGACTCTGTTGCCCTGGGGCGGCTGTCGAAACCTCTAAGGGCCCAGCCTTCGAACCCCTGGACCGTAGCAGGCTCGGTGCCCAGTTCCTTTGCCTGAAAGGAATCGGGGGGGTTATTCCTCTCCCTACGGCTAACAACGGCAGGCGCATCTTTTGAGGCGACTTTTTCGGGGAGGCGAAACGGCGCCTGCTGCTGCTGCTGTTGGACGCGACGTGGCGCCGGCCAACGGGATGTGTCTGCACGCACGATTTAATGAGGAGGGAGTGGGCGCGTGGGCGGTAAAATCGGATCTGGATAACCGCTCCGGATCCTTTGGGGAAACTTCCCCGATTTCGTCGCCCGGCGGTTTCGTCTTGTCCCTGCATAAATACGCAAAGAACCTCGCCCTTCCCCTTCTTACCTCTTCCGCATTCGCTTTTGCTGCCTCCGTGCCGTCGCTGAGAGCATAAAGCGCCGGGGAGAAGAAGGGCGAGGGGGAGAGGCTGAAAGAGAGAGGGAGAGAGATTACCGCCGTAGCAGCGTCCTCCGCCGCGCAATGGCTGGTGGTCCCGTCATCCTCGCGGCGGATCCCTGGGAGCGGTCCGACGTCACCGAGGAGAAGCTCCAGTCGCTCGTGGAGGCCGGTCTTCTTCGCCCGATCACCGACCCCGACGAGCCGGAGTGGATTGCTCCGGGGAACGAGTCGGAGCCGAGGCCGCGCGACGGCTATGTGGTGAGCTTCGTGGTCTTCCATGAGCGAGGCTTTGGGTCGCCGGCGGATAACTTCATGCGGGCGCTCCCGCACTATTATGGCGTGGAGCTACACAATTTCAGCCCCAACTCCATCGCGCAGGCGGCCATCTTCGTCGCCGTCTGTGAGGGGTACTTGGGGATCGCTCCCCACTGGGAGTTGTGGCTCCACTTGTTCCGAGCGACGTTCACCACCAAGCCGGGGGGGACGAGGGGGGCTCGGAAGGTGCAGAGGGCCGGCGGCTGCACCCTTCACGTGCGGCAAGACCGGCAGTCTCTCTACATCCCGGCCCAGCTGTCGTCGTCCAACCGTCGTTGGTATGACGGCTGGTTCTACCTCCGCAACGACGGCGGAGTACTTCCCCCTTATACCGGGCGGGTCATAGAGAGTCAACCGGAGAAGTGGGGGTACGGCGTCATCCAGGCCGATCAGCCCAGGCTGGAACCGCTTTTGAGGGCCTTGCGGAAGCTGCGTGACCATGGCCTTTCGGCGGCTGTGGTCGTGGTGGCTTTTCACCGTCGAAGGGTGTTGCCGCTGATGGCTCGGCGGCGGCGGCTGTTCGAGATGACGCCGAGCGATCCGATTGCCGGTATCAAGATGTCCGCCTTCGCCCTTACCGACGAAGAGACCCTGCGTCGGGTGAGGGAAACGGTTGACGTGAAGCCGAAGATTGAGGATTTGGTGCCGTTCCCGATGCGCCTGTCGCGGGGGTATGTCTCGCTGGTAAGTTGGAGGTTGCCGAGGCTTTCGCGGTCTTCTTGCTTTTTGCCCTTTCGTCTGTTGTCTTACTTCGTCGTTCCCTCAGGGGATAAGAGATGTGCGAGGCTCTCCGCCGCCCGTACCCGAGGACACCCGGCGGCGGTCTGCGAACAGGGCACGTGCCGAGGAGGAGAAGAGGAAGAAAGATGCCAAGGAGGCGAAGCGCACGAAGAAGATCCTCGCGCGCGAAAAGCTGGACGCCCGTCGCCGACGTCAGAGGCTCGACGGGCTCCCGTTGGAACCGTCTCCCTCGTCGTCGGTGACGGATTCTTCGAGCGACGGCGGCGGGCGCGAGGTGGGGACGGCCTGCCTGGAATACCTCCCCGACATCAGGGAGATGGTTCCCAGGGCGCCGGCAAGGAGCCTGACGCCCCTAGGAGGAGGAGGAGGTGTCCCGGGGCCAGTGGCGGCCCGTCCCGGGGCCGAGGCCGACACACCCGAAGCGCGGGTGTCGGAGGAGCGTGCCGTCAGCCCGATGGGTTCGACGGTGGAGGTGGAGCGGGTGACGGTGGGGGCGACCCCATCATCTCCGCGAAGGGTCGAGGAGGTGCCGGGATCCGACGGAGGCCAGCGGGTACTGGTGGACACCGAGGCCGCGCTGCTGCCACCACCGCCGCCGTTGCAGAGGAGGGTGGCGGTGTCGAAGCGGCTGCATCCCCGTTCGCGGTAAGCGCCTTCCCTGGTGGGGTCCGTAGTACTTCTTGTTTGCCCCTTGGTTGCATGCTGACCTTGGGAGTGTCTTTTCTCCCAGCCAGACGCTTCTGGTGGAAGATCCTCCCTTAGCGCCTCGTAAGGCGCTCAAGGTGAGCGTTAGCTCCTCCGCCCATCAGGCAGCGGAGGCGCAGGCGGGCGTGCAGCGTGGCGTGGCATCGGGCGAGGCCGTTTCGGAGGAGGTGGCTGCCCAGGAAAAGGGTGCCGAGGCGGCCGCGGGGCGAGTGGATGAGGAGGAGCCCGCGCCTCACGACGTTGTGGGTCTTGGGGCGACGGAGGCTGGGGCGTCTAGCACTGCCGAGGCCATTGAGGGTGAGGCCGGGGCCCCCAAGACCTCCGAGGTCAGGGCGGTGGACTCCGGGGCCATCGAGGTGGAGATGGCGGAGGCCAGAGCCCCCGGGTCCGTCGAGACCGAGGCGATGGAGGTGGAGGCGCGGCCAACTTTGGTGCCGCCCCTGGTTCAGACAATCTCGTCTGATGATTCTTCCCGAGGGAAGGAGGCGGCGGACGCCGAGGCGGCCAGTGCCGCGGAGCAGCAAGTCCCAGATCCTGCCGAGGGGAGTTCGGCCCTTGTCCCGCTACGGCCCGAGCCCCGTGGGTGGAACTTCCCGCGTGTTTTCTGGCGGGACCAGGCTGATCCCGAGGGGGAGCCCGTGTTCGCCCTTGAGGACATCGCCGAGGGGGGGCGTTGGGATACCCTCGAGGAGTACCGCCAATTGGCAGTGCGGTCGTTGCAGACAGCGATGACTGTCATGGAAGGGGACTTGCCTGGTGTCACTCGGGTAAGTACTTTCGTATCTCATGCCGAGTTGTCCTCGCAGTGTTTGACGTGCGTTTTTCACCTCTTTAGGAGCTCGAGACCCGGTCCCTTGGGAAATCGGTGTTCCTACGAAGGGAGAGGGGTATCTGGGACCAGCTCCGGCGGCAGAGAGGCCTGCTTGCCGACGCCCAGGGGCTTTTGTCGGCGCGGAGTGCGGAAGTGGAGGACCTCCGCCTTCGCTGTGCTGACCTTCAGGCCGAGCTAGTCATGGCTAAGGGCCAGGCGGCCCCTCTGGTGGCGAAGATCAAGGAACTGGAGGAGGAGAGAGACTCCTTCAGGTCCCGGGCCCAAGAAGCAACGGCCTCTGCGAAGGCCACAGCCGGGCAGCTGGGTGCGGAGCAGAGCGAGCATCAGGCGACGAAAGTCGCCTTGGCAGAGGCTACCAAGGCGGCCGAGGCCTCTCGGGTCGAGGTCTCATCCTGGAAGAACAAGGCCGCGGGTAAGTTCCGCTGAACTGTGTTCCTTGCTCCATTTGTTCCGGTTCACGTTTGACTCCTGACCCCTCGTTGCGGCGTAGATCTGGAGAAAGAGGCTTCCCAGGCGGCTGAGGCCTCCGTCGCAGCGCAAGCGGCGCTGGATGTTGAGGTCCGGGAGCACGAGGCGCTGCGCAGCGCTGTCCTCACCGCCTGCGAGGCCTTGGACGTCGAGGAGGTCCAATCAGCCAGCTCCCTTGGGAGCCGCCTGATTGCGTTGAGCGGCCGCGTCCGCGAGAGGCTCCGGGGGGCGTTGCACATGGGTGTCAAGCGCGCCCTGGCCGTCGTCTCCTCGCACTACGCCATCAGCCTCGAGGCTGTCAGCGACGGCTACGTGTTGCCGGAAGATGACGAGGAGGCGGATGCGGAGGTCGTGAAGCTGTTGGAGGCGGCCGAGGCGCCTGGCACAGCGCTGGCCCGTCTATTTGAAGAAGAGGTGGTCCCTCCCGCGCCGGCCGCCGGTCCTTGAGCTTTAATTCTGGGCCAAAAGGGGTCATGTAATCGGATTGGGTTAGTTGTCATACCGTGACGTCTTGGTGGCCGTCGAGGCCTTTAAAGTATTTGCGTACGTGCGTCTTTTAACCGTTTTCTGTTCTACTTCCGAGCCTGTGCCCTCTGTCTCGATCTTGGGGACCCGCAAAGAAATCCCTCGGGACCTAAGCCGTCTTTCGGCGAAGGGTGGCGAGGGAGCTGCCGTAGCCCAGAGGCGTAGGCTGTTCTCACGACTCGACCGGCCCTTTGGCCTCTAGACAAACTTTTGGTCTTTGGGTTCCTTGTGAAGGTCCCGTCGGAGCGCGAGAGAGTTTGGCGTAGAATTTTTTCGAAAGACCATTAACAAACGGTGTTCGAGACTTAGGGGGTTTCGGGACTTAGGGGGTTTCCCCCTTTTTTAGCCCCCGAGGGAGGCTCGGCTTTGCAGAGGCAGAGCCGAGTCTCCCTTATAGCGAAGGGGTGTTCCTCGAAAGATTATAACAACTAAGAACGCTTCTTTATTGTATTTCGAGAAACAATGTAAACAACGTTTGGAATTTTAAGGATAGAAACGACGTAGCTGTTCTATGTTCCAAGCGTTTGTGAAGATTTCGCCCTTCTCGTTGGCCAACTTGTAGGTCCCGGGCTTCAGTACTTGAGCGACGATGTACGGCCCTTCCCACGGTGGGGTCAGCTTGTGGCGGCCCTTGTTGCTCTGCCTCCGCCTCAGCACCAGGTCGCCCACCTTCAGGTCTCGTCTTTGGACGCGCCGGGCTTGGTAGCGTCGTAGGGCCTGCTGGTACCTGGCTGAGTGTAGCAGCACGACGTCTCGGGCTTCCTCCAGTTGGTCGAGGGCGTCTTCGCGGGCAGTGCGGTTGCTTTGCTCGTTGTACGCTTGTAGCCTCGGGGAACCGTATTCTAAGTCAGTGGGGAGGATGGCCTCGGCTCCATAGACCAGGAAGAACGGTGTGAATCCCGTGGCTCGGCTCGGGGTATTCCTTAGGCTCCAGATGACTGACGGGAGTTCGGCAAGCCATTTCTTGCCAAACTTCTTCAATCGATTGAATATTCTTGGCTTAAGGCCTTGTAGGATCATGCCGTTGGCACGCTCTACTTGGCCATTCGTCCTTTGGTGCCCTACGGCCGACCAGGCCACCCGGATGTGGTGGTCGTCGTAGAAAGTTAGGAATTTGCGACCGGTGAATTGTGTCCCATTGTCAGTGATGATGGTGTTAGGAACCCCGAACCTGTGGATGATATCCGTAAAGAACAGCACCGCTTGCTCGGATTTGATCTGAGCGATCGGACGAGCCTCGATCCATTTGGAGAATTTGTCGATAGCTACCAGCAGATGGGTATAGCCCCCGGGTGCCTTCTGCAGAGGCCCAACCATGTCCAGCCCCCATACAGCGAATGGCCATGTGATGGGGATGGTTTGGAGGGCTTGGGCCGGGAGGTGCGTCTGTCGAGCGTAGTACTGGCATCCCTCGCAGGAGCGTACTAGCCTCGTGGCATCGGCCACCGCCGTCGGCCAATAGAAACCTTGGCGGAAGGCGTTACCCACGAGCGCCCGAGGCGCCGCGTGGTGCCCGCAGACTCCCGCGTGCAAGTCCCAGAGTAAGGATTGGCCAGCCTCGGCGGTGATGCATCGTTGGAGAACACCAGATGGGCTACGCCTATACAACTCGCCGTCGCAGAGGACGTAAGTCTTGGCGCGTCACGCAAGCCGTCGGGCTTCGGTTCTGTCGGTAGGAAGCTCTCCTCGAACGAGGCGATCAAGGAAAGGGACTCGCCAGTCCGTTCCTTGATCGGCCTTGGGAGGCTCTGCGTCGATCGCCATGGCCTCGGGCCCGGGTGAGGTCTCGGTGGCAGAGGGGGCCTCGGGCCCCGTGGTGGGCTCGGCTGACGGGCCCTCTTCCGTCGCCGAGGCGTAGTCGACGGATGGCTTGTGGAGGTCTCTGGCGAAGACGTTCGGGGGAACCGGGGTCCGTGCCGATGCCATCTTCGCTAGTTCGTCCGCGGCCTCGTTGAACTTTCGTGCAACGTGGTTTAGTTCGAGACCGTCGAACTTGTTCTCCAGGCGACGTACTATCGTGCAGTACGCCTTCATTTTGGGGTCATGGTAGCTTGATTCTTTCATCACCTGATCGACGACGAGCTGCGAATCACCCCGTACGTCGAGACGTCGTACTCCGAGCTCGATGGCGATTTGCAGGCCGTTGACGAGGGCCTCGTATTCGGCGACATTGTTGGAGGCGGCGAAGTGAAGCCGGATCATGTAGCGCATGTGTACTCCGAGGGGCGAGACCAGGAGCAGGCCCGCGCCAGCCCCGGTTTTCATTAGAGACCCGTCGAAGTACATGGTCCAGCATTCTGATTGGATCTGAACGGGCGGCAGCTGTGTGTCGGTCCATTCGGCTACAAAGTCAGACATGACCTGTGATTTGATCGCCTTCCGAGGCGCGAAAGACAAGGTTTCCCCCATAAGTTCGACAGCCCACTTGGCTATCCTACCCGAGGCCTCCCGGTTTTGGATTATTTCTCCCAGAGGAAAGGACGACACCACAGTCACCGGGTGGGATTCGAAGTAGTGACGCAGCTTGCGTCTAGCCAAGACTACGGTGTAAACCAGCTTCTGGATGTGGGGGTAACGTGTCTTAGTCTCGGAGAGCACTTCGCTAATGAAGTAGACAGGTCGTTGGACGGGTAGAGCGTGTCCCTTCTCCTGCCTCTCGACTACTATGGCCGCGCTGACCACTTGGGTCGTCGCAGTGACGTAGAGTAAGAGGCGCTCGCCCTCGGTGGGTGGAACTAAGACGGGGGGGGGTGGTGAGCAGTGCTTTGAGCCCGGCGAGGGCTTCTTCGGCTTCGGTGGTCCAAGAAAAGCGCTCGGACTTTCTCAAGAGGCGGTACAGGGGCAGGCCTTTTTCGCCGAGGCGTGAGATGAAGCGGCTTAGGGCCGCAAGGCATCCCATGACCCTCTGCACCCCTTTGAGGTCCCGGATCGGGCCCATGTTGGTCACGGCCGAGACCTTCTCCGGGTTGGCCTCGATCCCTCGTTCCGAGACTATGAATCCTAAGAGCATGCCTCGGGGAACCCCGAAGACACACTTCTCGGGGTTGAGCTTGATGCCCTTCCCTTTGAGACATGTGAAGGCAATCTTCAAATCGCCGATGAGATCCCCGGCCTTCCTGGACTTGACTACGATGTCATCTACGTAGGCCTCGACGGTTCGCCCGATGTGTTCACCAAAGACTTGGATCATGCACCGTTGGTAAGTAGCCCCCGCGTTTCTGAGGCCGAACGGCATGGTTACGTAGCAGTACATGCCGAATGGAGTGATGAAAGAAGTCGCGAGCTGGTCGGACTCTTTCATCTTGATTTGGTGGTAACTGGAATACGCATCAAGGAAGGAAAGGATTTCGCATTCTGCAGTGGAGTCGACGATTTGGTCAATTCGTGGTAATGGGAATGGGACTTTCGGGCACGCTTTATTTAGACCAGTGTAGTCCACGCACATCCTCCACCTGCCACTTTTCTTTCTGACTAATACAGGGTTAGCCAACCACTCTGGATGGAATACTTCCTTGATGAACCCGGCTGCCATGAGCTTCTGCAATTCTTCGCCGATGGCCCTGCGCTTCTCCTCGTCAAATCGGCGCAGGCGCTGCCTTGCTGGCCTGGAGCCTGCCCGGATATCTAAGGCGTGCTCGGCGACCTCCCTTGGTATGCCCGGCATGTCCGAGGGACTCCATGCGAACATATCGACGTTCGCACGGAGAAAGTCGACGAGCACGGCCTCCTATTTGCTGTCGAGGGTGGCGCCGATCTTCAGTTCTCGGCCGTCGGGGACGGTGGGATCAACGGGGACGGGCTTGACAGCCTCCGCGGGCTCGAAGGTCCCGGCGCGCCGCTTGGCGTCGGGAACCTCGCTACCAAGCTGGACGAGATCGGCGATGAGGGTCTCGGCTTCCACGATGGCCTCGGCGTACTCGATGCACTCGACGTCGCAGTCGTATGCATGCTCGTACGTGGACTCGACCGTGATGATGCCGTTGGGGCCTGGCATCTTGAGCTTGAGGTAGGTGTAGTTGGGGATCGCCATGAACCTGGCGTAGCACGGGCGCCCTAAGATGGCGTGGTAAGCCCCCTTGAATTCAACCACCTCGAAGGTGAGGACCTCCTTGCGGTAGTTGGAGGGAGTGCCGAAGCAGACGGGTAAGTCGATGCGCCCGAGGGGTCGCGTGCGCTTTCCTGGCACGATGCCGTGGAAGGGCGCGGAACCGCCTCGGAGCCGCGATTGGTCGAGCTCCAGGAGCTCCAGAGTGTTGACGTAGAGGATGTTGAGGCCGCTGCCTCCGTCCATGAGCACTTTGGTAAGTCGGGTGTTGCCGATGATCGGGTCGACGACAAGCGGGTACCGCCCGGGGTTTGGAACATAATCGGGGTGGTCATCCCGGTCAAAGGTGATTGCCTCCCGAGACCAGTCGAGGTACCGGGGGGTGGCCACCTTGACCGAGAAAACCTCCCGGCGTTCCCTCTTTCGCTAGCGTGCCGTGAGGCATGCCGAGAGTCCGCCAAAGATCATGAAAGCGTTGCGTACCACGGGGAACCCGTCGTCCTTGTCCTCATTCCGACCGCTGGGGCCCTTCTGCTTGGCGTCGTCGTCGGGGAGCCCGAGCCTGGCGTAGTAGCGCCGGAGCATGGTGCACTCCTCGAGGGCGTGCTTCACCGGACCTTGATGGTAAGGGCAGGGCTTTTTCAGCATGTCGTCAAATAGCCCGGGGCCGCGGGGTCCGCGGGGATTCCTGTGATCCGTCGTGGCGACATGGACGGCCTCGAGGACTTCCTGCTTCCCTGGGCGACCCTTCTTCTTTTTCTTAGGGAGGTGGGAGGCTGAGGCCTCGGGGGCCTCCTCCCTCCGCTTCCCCTTGGGGTCGGCGTTGGGGAAGATGGCTCCGACAGCCTCTTCCCCTGAGGCGAAGCTGGTGGCGATGTCGAGGAGTGCGGCAGCAGAGCGTGGGACGTTGCGTCCTAACTCTCGGACCAAGTCCCGACAAGTGGTGCCGGAGAGGAAAGCCTGGACGATCTCCGAGTCGCCGACGCTGGGTAGCTCGGTGCACTGCTTGGAGAAGCGCCGGATGAAATCCTGGAGAGACTCGTCTGGCTTCTGGCGGCAGCTTTTAAGATCCCAGGAATTCCCAGGGCGCACGTATGTGCCCTGGAAGTTCCCGACGAAGACCCTAACCAAGTCGCGCCAGTCGTGGATTTGCGAGGGAGGGAGATGCTCGAGCCAGGCTCGTGCCGAGTCCGACAACAGCAGAGGGAGATTGCGGATGATGAGCAGGTCATCGTCCGCGCCACCTAGCTGGCAGGCCAAGCGGTAATCGGCGAGCCAGAGTTCCGGGTTGGTCTCGCCGCTGTATTTCGCGAGGTTGGCCGGCTGTCGGAACCGGGCGGGGAAGGGTGCAACACGGATGGCCCTGCTGAAGACCCGAGGTCCTGGCGGCTCAGGGGAAGGACTGCGGTCCTCACCGCTGTCGTAGCGACCGCCTCGGTGTGGGTGGTAGCCCCGTGCTGCTCCGTCATCGTGGCGCCGTCGCCTGCCAACTACTTTGTGGTCGCCCTATGCCTCGCGTCGGTCCCTAAGTCGGTCGCGCACCGAGGGGGCCCTGTTGACCGTCGGCGCGCGAGCGTCCTCGGGACGGACTGAGGCATCCTGGCCCCGACAAGGTTGCGCTGTGGGTTGCTCCGAAGTGCCTCCGCACCGGCGGGAGGCGGAACTTTCGGCCTGCTGCACCGCGGCGGTCTCGAGGAGATCGCGGAGTTCCCCACGGACCCGTCGCCCCTCGGTGGTGGAGGGCTCGGGCATTGATCGGACCAGCATCGCAGCGGCTGCGATATTCTGGCTGGCGCGATTAAAGATTGGGGATGGCGCTCCCTCCTCGTCGTTGTTGATGCGGTGATGGACGTCGCGGGCCCACCCTCGGGCTCCTCCGCCCTCACCGCGCCCCTGCTGCTCCTGCTCGAGAGTGTTCCGAAGCTGTTGCAGAAGGAGCCGGTCTTGTTCGACCTTGTCTCGAAGCTCGTGGAGCTGCTCCAGATCTGGGCGTCGATGGCTCCCACGAACGGGATTCTCGTTCCGTGCTGCCGGGGCCTCGAGACGCGGAGGTGTGGCGTCGCCTGCCCCTGCTCGGGGCGGGGAATGGTTGCCTGTCCTCTCGCCCTCTTCGCCCGCCCTTGGCATCCCGAGCCCGATGTGGAAGCACTCACGAGATGGATCGTAAGTCCCTTCATCGTCGGAGTCGGAGTAGCCGAGACAGTAGTCGCTTGCAGCCAAGAATTGGCGCAAAGCCCCAGGGTTGTGGAGTTCGGAGAGATCCGCCCTGGGCCATTCCTCGTCCTCGTCCGAGGAGTCGGAGCGGGTGCTCAGGTCGAGAGTGAAGCGCTGGCGGCGTTCCGAGGGGTGCTCGTGAGTGGCAGCGTAAGCGTAGGCATAAGAGGCGGCGGCATTTCTTAACCCAAAGGGGTATGGGGACGGTGCCGTCTCCATACTCTGCCCCGCCCGGGTCGGCTCTTCAGGGAGTGGTGGAGCGGAGCTAGACGACTGGGCGTCGCCGCGAGCCACCGGCGATTTTCCTTCGTCCATGCTCAGGCCAGACAGGTCCCCAGCCAGGGACCCCGTACCAATAGCTGGTCGTAGGGCATCGGCGGGGAGTGGCGTGCCGCCCCGGGCTCGCGTAGCGTCGGGGTGGCCTTGCTCGCGTCGCGCCTGGCGAGCGTGGCGAGAGCGGCCGCCCGGGCGCCGCCTGCGCCTGGGCTGCCGGGGCGCGACTTCATCGTCGGACGGTGGGGCTCGAGGAGTGAGGAGCACCATGTCGTACTCATGCCCGAGAGACATGAACTCTAGGCTCCCGAACCAAACTACGGTGCCGAGACGCAATGGTCGTACGGGGTCTGCCATCCAGAACTTGCTAGGATGACGAAGCTGACACGCAGACAGCCCCTACCTGGCGCGCCAACTGTCGGTGCTTTAGAACCAGGGGTCCCTCAACCAATGAGTGAATTCGTGCTGCGTGCCCCTAATCCCGGATGGTGATGCAAGGAGACATAAGGTTTATACTGGTTCAGGCAATCGAGGCCCTACGTCCAGTCTGAGAGATTGATCTTGTATTCCTTACACCGGAGTGCTTGTAGTAGGGGGTTACAAGCTAGGAGAGAGAGAGGGCTAGCCCCAGGTCTCGGCGAGGGTGGTGCGGGCTGTTTGAGGCGTTGTTCTCAAGCAGCGTAGTGGAAGTGTCTCGTTCTATCGGTGTCTTCGTCCTCCCCCCCTAGAAATGGTCCCGGTCCCTCCCTTTTATACTCTAAGGGAGGACCGGGAACGTACATAGGTTGCTACATAGCGCTTCTGCAGATAGGGTGTCGTGTCCGAGCCCTGTAGCCGGCCACTGTTGTTGTGGTATGGTCGATGGAGTGGCTCCGTCCTTGTCGTGCAGAAGTGACACGCCGGTCGTACTTGATCTTGTGCGTCGCGGGGCTCTAGTACAGCTTGATGCAGGACATGGCGGGCGACGCGCTGGTCACCGTGTAATGACGTCGTAGTGGGCAGTGGCTCTGCAGACGCCGAGGCCGAGCCATCATGGGGGGCTCAGCGGTCATGGACCCTCAGGCTACCGAGTCCGTGAAGCAAACTGCCGAGGCCTCGGGGGAGTTGTTGGCCCTGGGTACTGATTCCGAGGCCACAGTAGCCCAGGTGCGGCTCCCCACGCCGCGTTGTCCTCTAGGAGTTGGCAGCACAGGGGGGCATGGGCGTCAACCCATGTGCACGGTGGTTGGCACAGTGACGGGTAACCCCTGCCCAGTCCGGGGGACGTGCAGGTCATCGCGTGATGACGTCGTAGGGGGCTGTGGTTCTGTAGGTGCCGAGGCCAAGCCATCGCGGGGGGCTTTAGGGAACCTGGGTCCCCAGTCTGTCGAGCCCTTGAAGCACACTACCGAGGCCTTAGAGGGAATTATTGGTCCTGGGTACTGATTCCGAGGCCACAGTAGCCCAGACGTGGCTCCCCACGCTGCGTTGTCCTCCAGGAGTTGGCAGCATAGGGGGGCATGGGCGTCAACCCATGTGCACGGTGGTTGGCACAGTGACGGGTAACCCCTGCCCAGTCCTGCCTCCTGTCCCGTCGGCCATTCTGCTGTACTGTGCCGAGCATGCGGTTGTCGTCAGGGGTAGCAGTTGGCTGAGTTGATGCGACACGACGTTTTGTCAGAGGGACGGGAGGAGGAAGGGGCAGGGGAGTGCTGCCGAGCCCTCCTTGCGCGAGGCGGAGGGTCGGTGGCCCGGCCGAGGCCTTTGGCGGGGAATCGCTCGAGGTCGGTAGTGAGGGAGCCTCGGGCGAGTCGGAGAATCGGCCGAGGCTCGCGGTGATGGGCCTCGGGCGAGTCGGGGAATCGGCCGAGGCCCCCGGGGCCTCGGGCGAGTCGGAGAATCGGCCAAGACCGGCAGTGTTTAGCTGGTTTCGATCTCTCCGAAGTCTAAGCAGTTGTTTTTTGGGTCTTGCTTAGGGTACCCCTTCTCTCGGTACCCGACACCTGTGTATCTCACATAACCACAATTAGTCCACCTAGGTTGTCACTCAATTACCAAAACCAAACAAGGACTTTTCAATCTCCCCCTTTTTGGTAATTGATGACAACTCTACAAAGATATGGAAATTAAGCTCTTTTGGATTCATGTTGCTTACTCAAGCAATTTTACCATGTGTAAATGATTTTGAACAAGTACCACAAACCTAAAATGGTAGTATTAGCTCCCCCTACATATGTGCTAGAGTATTTAGTTTGTAGCTTGCACATATGCATAGATTGAAATTGTGGGAGAGTTAATTACTACAAAATGATGCTAAGGTGTATAGAATAAACCTTTGAAGCATGTACCAATCGGAGTTGTATCTTTAAGTTCATCCTTAGCACCATGGTTAGCTAGATATCACTTGGAAATAAAAGCACTAGATACCTTGTGAGATCAACATAAAAGCAAGATACTGGCATTACTTGAAAAGCATACCAAGTGTCTAGCTATCATTCTATGCATGCTAGTTATCAAATCATCATTCAAGTTCTACAACTAGCATACACCACACAAGCATGCATATTGAATTTGAAAGCTTATGCAATGCAATCAAGGACATGAATATGCACATATCAAATGCAATCAATCAAAGTTCATGAGCTTGCTCCCCCTACTTGTGTGCTTCTCTTGTCTAAGAATTTTGATCCATCTCTTTTCTTCAATGTTGCTCCCTCTTTGTCTATGTCTATATCCAACCTCCTAAGCTTTCATAACTTATCTCTCCCCTTACACAATTTATCTCTCCCCCCTATAGAGGCTTTCATATCTTTGTACAATCTCTCCCCCTTTGTCATCAATTTCCATAAAAGGTGTGCTTCTCATTGATGCAAAGGTATGCATTTGGGGTAGATGGTTGAGGCTTGAATCTTGCGTTTTTTGATGGACATCTCTTGTTAGTTGGAATGAAACCACTTGTAGATACCACTTGTAACTTGTATAGGGCTTCTTGAAATACCGCATATAGGATCTTGATATCAATTTGTGGTATATTTCCCCCTATGTGATAGCATGGGTCATCCATTCGATACACTTGAGCTCTTGTAGGTGAGGGATGCATTCTTCATTTGATGATCACTTAAAGTTGAGGATCACTTGTGGAACCATCATCTTTCATGGTTGATATCATATTTAGATGTAATACCACTTGTATGAAGTAGATACCACTTGAAAGAATCTTCTAGTATGGAACCACTTGTTTGATTTATCAATAAAGACCATTTCTTGAACATTTGCTATGTTCATGAGTACCACTTATAGGATATCACTTGTGAGTTGATCTAGACATTACTTGTAGATTCTTGATGAAATACTTGAGTCTAGATACCATTTGAAACATACAAACTAGATATCCATTTACATTGTTGTCTTGTGCTTGTACTCTTATCACTATCATGAGCTTCTATGATTGACTTGAACTAAATTGATTTGCCTAAACTTCCAAGTCTAGTTTGAACCAATGACAAGCTTCTTCACCTCTTGCAAGGGTTATCTTGCCAATGTTGTACTTGTCACTTGTTAGCAATCCAAATTAGATCAAGTACTTAGGTTCACTAGCTCATGAACAAATTCATGTACTAACCACTAGATCAAGTAATCATTCAAACAATAGTGGTAGGCTATGAATTTAAATATTTCATTTGTTATGCATGATCCTATAAAGCATGTACTATATGCACTAACCATATACTAGTAAGGGATGAAATGATCATGCACATTACAATGATACCTTTGCTATGTTGGAGTAGAGGATAGTCACATAGATTCTAATTCATTACTCCAATAGCAATATGAAGTCCAATTATAAGCTTGGTGAAGACCAATAGATACCATATTGAATTCCATTCTTCACCCATATGAAATGAATACCACTTATGATTAAGTGCACCTTCTTGTTATGGTTGACTTGCTTTATCTTTTGATCTTTGCTTGCATGAGAGTATCAATTTAAGAATACTACTTGAAATATCATGATTAGCTCTCTTTTGGGTGTTGCTTGCTTTTCTTGATCAACCCTTTTGATTGCTTCAACTAAGCATCTCAAATGTTCCTCGGATCACCACTTCTATGTTAGCCTTCCAAGTACCATATTTGGTTCACCTACACATAGGCGGCAAGCCCCTACACTAGGAAGAAGTGACCTCTCTCTAAAAATCATTCTTGACACTCACTTGAAATAACTTGATTGATTGATTCCAAGTGATGGACTTAACTTGGTGAGTAACCTTGATTCCTTCTTTAAGTCCTTTTCTTTCTTCTTGTTTAAGTCATTTTCTTTCTACCAAATGATTTCCAATAGTCACTAGAACTTCAACTTCATCTTGAGTTTGATCTTGATCTTCCAATTTGAGTACCAAATATATGCAAAATACACTCCATAATCAAATGGCCTTGTACTCTTTTCTTGTCATGCTTCTAGATCATCTTAAAACCAAACTTAGGTACCTCAAACACTTGTAAACATGTTTTCAACTTGAAGACCTTTCAATCAAAGTGACTCTAGATCAATCCAACATTTGTCACTTTTCTAACAGATTTTGTACCTTTCAAAGAAATAAGAATATCCACCAAAGTACAAATCCAAATACCACAAAATTTGGTGGAGATGTTCTTTACTAAGTTATCTAGCAGCTGTAAAAATTTAAGCTTCATTTGACTTCTAGATTGCTGCCAAATTTTAATTCTTTCACCACTGCTACATGCTGAAAACAGCTGCACTATAGCTGACAAGAACTACTCCAAAACCGAAGCATTTCTTATCCGATTCTTATGAAATTTGTACATAATCTTATACCATAAGTCTAGAGCATGTACACCAATTTTTATGCCAATCCAATAAGTTTTCAATACTCAAACATGGCTAAGTTCACAGCTAGCTTAGATTTTGCAATATAGGACAGATTTCAACACTTGAGCTATTCTTCATCAAATATGAATCAAACTTGAAGCTAACTTGTTTGAATACTTCCATAAGACATATATCCATTCAGATCACTTACTAAATGTCATCTCATGAATTTATCTAACACAAATCAATCCAAACTTGATTACTAAGTAATTATCCATTCAATCAACTTATAGCAAGCAACTTTGCATATTTATCCAACTCAATCAACTCATATGCACCCAAATGAAATGATCAACAAGAGATATACCTTGGTTAGCTCATGATCATCCAACTAGCAAGCTTCAACTCAATTATTTGCAAGTCATCAAATATATCCAATGAATCACCACTACTTGAATATGGCATTTGTATGTTGTAGCACTTGGACTTCACTCAATTTGTCATGGCATTAGGATAATGATGTGCACTAAGCAATACTTGGCTCAACTATATGATCAACAAGATGAATATCATTTGAACCAAGCCTCCAATGCCGATGGTACCTACAATCAATCATCCATTTTTTTATGGTACCCAAACAAGTTTGGGTCATCTCAAGTTAGGAGCAACATACTTAGGCAACGCCTTAGTATGAGTAGCAGGATGCTTTGCAATAGCAACCATAGAGGTACCATTACCATCCTTTCTAAGCACATTATTATCAACAATTGAAATAGGCTTAGAAATGTCACCTAGGGGACATGAATGTGACATGTGTCTCCTTTTCCGGTATGAGTAGCACTTTCTCTTTGATTGAGCCTTCTCTTCCTTGCTCATACGGTGCTTCTTATTGCCTTGCCTCTCATGGATTGCTTGAGCCTTCTTCTCAAGCTTGGTAGGACACTTAGAGGTAAAGTGTCCCATATTTCCACACTTGAAGCACTTGATGTGAGCATGATCTTTCTTCTTGTCTACATTCTTGCTCATCATCTTGGCATCTTGAGTTTGCATTGGATGCCTTGCCTTTCCACCCCTTCTTGTTTTCTTCTTCTTTATCATCAAATCATCACCATCTTTATGGTTGATCTTGATTTGCTCTTGGGGTGTCTTCTCTTGCTCAACTTGTGGCTTTGATTGAGGCTTCACTTGTTGCTTCACCAATTGCTTGGTTGGGCACATTGAGGTAAGATGACCCCAAGTGCGGCACTTGAAGCACTTGACATGCTTGAGCCTCTCTTCTTCTTTTATCTTCTTGAGCTTCTTAATGTTAGGATAACCATTTGCAAGGTGTCCCGCTTCATGACACCGGTAGCACATGGTATGAGAAAACTTTCTTTGTTGTATTTTCTTCATCTTTCTTTCTCTCTTTCTTTCACCCTTTGTCATCTTCTTCTTGAAGCCAAGGCCACACTTATCACCATAGTTTCTTTGAGTCTTCAATATGTGCTTAAAGGTGACTTTTGAGTTATAGCACCTCTCTAGCTTGTCGCTCAATTTCTTCACTTCTCTTTTGAGCTCAATGTTCTCCTTCAAAATGTTAGTCTCACAAGACATGGAAGTAGAACAAGCATCTATATGTGAAGAGCATGGCATATCTAATAAATCATCACATGAGGTGGATACATGCTTTTTGCCTACATCATGAGGGTTAGCAACATTTTGCAATTTATCATTTGATCCATGTGATGAGCTCTCATTATTTTTAAGTTTCTTTGTAAACATTTTAATGAGAGAAGCGTGTAGTTCTAATAATTCATCATGAGATGCAAGTAGTGTCTCATGATTCAATTTAAGCTCATCAAGTGAAGATTTATAAGCATTATTTAATTTCTTATGTTCTTCACAAGAGTTCTTTAGAAATGAGTTTTTATTTTCTAATTTCAATGTTTTAGCTTTCTCATTTTCTAAAGACATGGTCATGCTAGCAAGTCTACTAACAAGCTCATCATATGAATCAACATGATCAACCACATTATCATTTGATACCTTAGTGTCACTTTGTGACATGAAGCAATATGGTGATGTGGATGGGCTTGTAGTAGCATCATCATGGCTTGAGCATGAACCATCATCACCATCAAGTGTGCATGGGGTAGCATCATCACTTGCAACAATTATTGCATCATCATCAACCTTATCAAGTGAACTTGTAGTAGATCGATCATCATCATCATCACTTGACCATGAGGTGGAGCAATCTTCCACAATCACCAAATTGTGGTTATGCTCAACACACTCATGCACCTCTTTTTTGGGCTCATCCTCCTTCTTGAATTTGTCATCATCCCATGTGGAGGAATCACCGAAGGTTTCCTTGATGGACTCTCATATCTCACGAGCGGTCCCCTTGTAGTTTACTTGCTTCATCAAATCAAAATGTAAAGCATCTAATAGAAAACAACAAGCATGTGCATCAAATTTATAGAGGACTCTTTGAGCTTTGGTTAGAGTTATATGATCCAAGACATGGGTGAGACCAATAGTGACAACCCACCAAAATTTAGGTCTCTTTGCACGAAAATGATCAAGCATATGATTTTTCCAAAGTGCAAAGTTTGTGCCATAAAAAATGTGAGCCTCACAAACATCTAGCCCATTAGACGCCATCCTCTCGGATCGGTGAAGACCATAAATGAGAGACCGGGCTCTAATACCAATTGAAAGGGTCGAGATGGTGACTAGAGGGGGTGAATAGTCCTTTTTAAAACTTAATCACGTTGGCTAACCAAAATAAGTGTGGAATTAAAACTATCGGTCTAGCCAAGACTACACCCCTCTATCTATGTTCACTAGCACCTTGCAAAGATACTAATAAAGCAACAAAGGTGTCGGGCTAGCTAGAGCTCACCTAACCAATTATAGGAGCAAGGTCACACAAACCTATGTCACTAGTACTTTAAGCAACAAGGGAGCTTCTACACATGCTAGTAAGCAAAAGCACAAAGTCAACTAAGCTCACTAGCAATGCTCAATAACAAGGCAACCAATGCCAAATTAGAGAGCGCAATTACTTAGCTACACAAACTAAGCAATGTGACTAACAAGGTTACACAAACCAAATTAGTCATGCAAGGGAGCTACTTCTATGCTACACAAGCAAGAAGGTAACTAGCAAGCTACTTAAGCTAACTAATTACAAAAGCAACAACACAAGCTCAATGTATATGAATGTAATCGCAAGCTTGTGTAACGGGGATGCAAACCAACGGGAAGAACAAGGTTGATATGATGATTTTTCTCCCGAGGTTCATGTGTTTGCCAACATGCTAGTCCCCGTTGTGTCGACTGCTCACTTGGTGGTTCGGCGGCTAATTGGCATTGTAACAGAACTGCCCAATTTATACAAGATCAAGTACGGCTGTCCCCGCTAACACGTTGACACGCGCATACTTTCACTCATATAAACCCGGTAGTCCGCCGAGTGTCCCGAAAGACCTCGGTAAATCAACATCATAACCAAGATCGCGTGATTAAGCAAATACACATCACATACATAGGGTTGCAGCGGAAATAATATTACAAGTTTAGGTTTCAAAAACCAATTAGTGAAAACAACATAGCTTTCAAAAGATTACATTAATATATGTTCCAAATACATTGCTAGCATAAGTGATATCATCCAACAAAAGCATATAGATGAGAAGTAACTATAGAATCACCGAGCCACCGGTGGTTAGCCACCATCTTCACAGGCCAAGAACTTCACCTGCAACATGGTGGGATAAACCCTAAGTACGAGAAGGTACTCAGCTAGATTTACCCATCAAAACCAGAAATAAAGGACACCAAGGGTCATGCAAGGCTTATGGGGTGGGCTAGCTTGACACAGTTGCATAAAAGAGCTTATGAATATAGTAACCTATTTAAACTTCGCATCAAGTTTATCATCATTTACCTGTTCACTAGATTTGCACCTATACTAGAGCACTCACTTATTAGGAGCAAACAATATTAACCATAGCAGGTATAATAAGGCTGTCATCATCATATCATCATTCCTAAACCATTATGTTATTTAGTGTATCTACTTTAGAGATAAGCCTGTCAAGTTCTCACTAACCGGGAGAGACGGTGACTCGAATCAAATTACAACTCAGCTGAGGGGGTATTCCTAACTCTCACCCTGGCATACTTTGCAAGGGTAGCCATGGGTCACCTTTGGTACAACTCAGGAACCAAATTCACGGGTTCGATCAGTGCTAGCGCTCTTAGGGATTACCCTTCTGCCAGGACGATCAGGACTTTTAAATCACCTACCCTTAGACTCACGCCTATGGCTCCCTTCCGAGGCATACTTTATACTTATCGACTCCTGGCCTGAGATGAGCTACTCAGCTTCGTGGTCGGTCTCCAGACCCGACCAACTAAGAGAGAGGCATGTGTTCAATATGAATAGGAAAGGCTCCAAGATTCAGTCCTTAAGTGACACAGACGGAGTCACTACAAACCGACAAGCCTCTATCCGGTCTTCATTTCAAATTAAGACTGGTTCTTTTCCATGATAGCAAATATAGCCAACCGTGCCATATGTATCTTCCTATATCTCGCAAGTGACAGGAAATCACCTGACTTCTACCGTGTTTAAGCAGGGCTAAGCACTACACGAGCCTGAGCTACATAGGATTCAGTGTATCAATATCTGGACAAGGATTGGATAACCAATGCAGCAAGTGTTTGCATCCAACACCTAAACTTAATGCAACAATATATATATATAACAATAATACTGTAACTGCATTTCGAAAATTAGGAGGCTTAATATGCTCCGGGGCTTGCCTGGGATCCGACACAAGTCAGTTTAGTTAGCTTGCACCGTCTTGGTGACATCTCAGGTCCTAGCACTTGCTTAGTCCTTCCATCTTCGGGATAGATCCATCAAACGTTGTCTTCGGGTTTGGCTCCAACATCGCATCCTTCACGTGGTGCATCTAGCGTACCTAGATGAGATGCAATATGCAAAGTGGATGAATACATGGAAGTGCAATAGACGATACATCGCATGCAGTAAGTAAGACAAGCACAAGGTTACATTAACATGCACAAGCACTTCGCATTGCCTACTTTCAATATCGCACAATTTATCATCCCACGATAGCAAAGAAGATGACAACACCAAGCATGACACAAATTTCCCAAGATCTCAGGTACTCTAACTCAACCATCATCAAAGGTATGAGCCACACTTAGCAATATACAAGCAAACAACTATAATTGGAATCTGTCAATTTCTGGACATGCAAACAGCAGCTACAAGATTTAGCTATAACTGGAGTTACACAAATCCAAATGAATTAAAAAAGACATTTTGAAAAGCTTATGAAATTGTCTACAATTAATGTTTAATCATATTAGCATAATTCTCAAGTTAACTAAGTCAAATATACTCATTTACAGAAACTGGTCCACAATTGACAGAGAGCAATCAATTCTATAACCCAACTTTAAACAGGCATAACTCACAAACCACAAGACCAAATACCACCAAATTTTAACAGCAGATATATACATGAATTATCTACAACTTTGTTATTATCACCAAAAGCTCATTCAAATCCTAACTAGATCAAACACTAGCATCTTTCAGATCTACTCAGAATACAATCAAAACCTGACAGGAGACTTAAAAGTCATGTAACTCCTACACTATCAGGCCTATGGCCTTACAATTTGAACACAAGCAAGACCATGGAATTTTCTACAACTTTTGTATTCACTACAACCATAGCAAACATCATTTACACCACAAAAATGATTGCGCAAGCCAAACTACAAATGCAATCCAACAGCTGTGGTATAGAAAACTGATAGGAACTTCAGAGAAGCATAACTGGAGTTCTAGATCTCCAACAAACATGAACCATAACTTTTTGAAAATCTTAGGAAGTTACCTACAACTTTCTTATTCTCATATTGAAATGATTCTATAGTTAGAAGGGTCAATTAATTCAATAATTGCATCTCTGTCCAAAACATAGATAGAAACTGACATGCCCCTTTAAATAGCTATAAACGGAGTTATACATGTCCAATAAATGTGGTTCTAGACTTTTTAGAAATCTTATCAAGTTCTAAACAACTTTGTTGTAAACACCCAAAGCTAATTCTACTATTAAGAAGGCCCCACAGTAAGAACAAGGAAACCCTCTCTGGGTTTGGGCAGAAACAGCCACAGAGATTTAAGCAAGTATAACTCAAGATCTACTTAACCAAAAATCATGATATTTAGCTTTTTGAAAAGCTTAATAAAAGTACTACAACTCATGTATTATCATAAAGTCATGATTCATAACTTCACTAAGCCAATTAATTCAAGCATGCAGGACTATCCAGAGTTGGAGCAAAGCAATACAGTACATTTGTTATTTTTATAACTCTTAAAATATACATCCTACACTTCTAAAATTTTTACCATACAACAAAAATAACCTTATGAGCACTCCATAAAAATTTCACATTTATTTGAGTAAAATAACTGCAGTTATCAAAAAGACAAGACATGACTAGCATTAAGAACCTAACTGCCTAAATCTATTTTTATAGCTAAACCTTTAAACTAAAACATGTAATATTATAGATCTAGTACATAGATAATTTCACAAGGATTCCAAAAAGTCATCATTTACTATTTTACAATTTTTCTACAAATTACTACAAATTTTCAAAGTGGAGCATTCAAATCTATAAAAACCAGAGAAAAAAGGAAATTGAAATCTTGCATCGGGGTCCCTGTCGAAAACATAAATTAAACACGAACAAATGGATCCTTTTAGGCACTGTTCACTGAGTCACGGTTTCTTCACATAACCCCCTGGACTTGTTTCTCTTCTCGCTCGAGGTCCTCCTCTCCTTCTCTGGCCGAGCCGAGCAGAGGAGCTCGCCGAAGCTCGTGAGTCCGGCCACTGCGGTGCTCGTCGGTGGCAAGGGAGGGGTGCGGGAGCAGGTTGGAGGCTAGACGCACCTACACGTGGCCCAGACTCGGCCAGCCATAGCTAGCTTTGGCCTGGCCACGGCGCTGCCCGCCAGCCACGACGGCGCCCGGCTGGAGGTCGGCTCTGATCATCGCTGCGACCAGGGAAGCGGCGTGCTAAGGTGGAGAAGGGAGAAGGGAGCGACGGGTGGAGCGAGCAGCAAGGCATGGCACCGCAGAGGGGCTAGGCGGTGGTTGGGAGAAGCTCTGCCGGGAGCCGGCCAGGGCGGCGTCCGCGCACAGCCTAGAGAGGGGGCGAGAGAGTGGACCGAGAGAGAGGGCAGGGAGTGAGCGAGGGACAAGGGAGCTCGGGCGCTCGGTTTTCACTACAGGAGGGCGCCGGGGATGGGACAGGGCAGCCACGTGGCAAGCGGCACACGGCAATGGCGGGTGCGCTCTGTGCATGGCGGCCACGCCCTGGACACGCGCCGCCCATTGGGGCATTTTACCGAGCACGTGGCGGGCAGCAGTGTAGGCAAGGTGGGGAGTCGATTTGGGACGTTTGCAGGCCAAATTTGTACATGGACCCAAAAGCAAAGTTGCAGCCCACATAATTCTCTACAATTTCTATTTAAGGTGCACTGCCATAAGGGCTATGGATTAGCGATTAACTGTGCTCCAAAGTGATAGTGTCAGCGCATTGATAGCGATGAACAAAAGTCCAAAATTGATGGTCAAAATGAAGTCCAACGAGTGCCATCTTTTTATATGCTCTTCTCCATAATATAAACTTCAACTTTTATTTTTGGACCAACTCAAGTTGTTTAGCAAAATTTGGAGAACGCAAGATGTCAATGTCGATGTCAGTGAATTCCGGACTGCAAACACTGTCGGGCTGATTTTAGCTTTTCTATTAGACTTTGAGCCTTGTTTTGATCCATTTTGAAACTGAATCATGACTTGGTCTTTTAACAAAGTTTGTTATAATCAAACTTTTATTCAACCTTTATTTTTGGTCAAACCTCATATCTGGTCCAGAAGTCAACTTTATTTCTCGGTCAACGCAAAGCCCTTTTTGCTATAGAATCTAGGGTTTCCATGATTTTCGGATATTTTCTCCATCTTTGCTCAACACGAACCCTTCATAACTTTTGTTGTAGAGTTCAATTAGAGTTGTTGGAGCAAGGTTGCAAGGTTTGGTTGATGTCATAGGTTTCCATCTACTTGATAAAGTAATTCATGCAAAGATATGACTTATCATTTCATGTGACTTTTTGATTCCAAACTTCATGAAACTTTTCCACGGGTCTAGATGGATGCATGTGGATGTAATGTACATGGAATAAGCATGTTTAACATTACACTTGCATAATCTTAACAAGGGTCCTTATGTAAGCAAATGTGCATGGCCCAAGTTTAAGTTGGAGCTCCGTCATGTAGATTTGATCTTGACATGTCATGTTTGAGCTCAAACCCACTGCTTAACTAGTGACAAACACCTAGGGTGTTACAGGCATCACCCGCCAAGCCCACACATCGAGCGCCACAAGAACTTACCTTGGAAGTGAGGGTAGCTCAATGACACGCTTTACTAAAGTTGCTCTTCGCGGCTCCCGTGGGGCGAGCACAATGCCCCTCACAAGCACTTCTCTAGAGCGCCGCAGAAGCTTCTTGCAGGCTTCGACGGAGACCACCACCAAGCCATCTAGGAGGTGGAAACCTCTAAGAGTAACAAGCACCATCAGCTTACAACTCAATTAACTAGTGCCACTCGATGCAACCTCACGATGCAATCGCACTAGAATCGCTCTCTCACACAATCGAATGATCACTATTAGGTATATGTGAGATGGAGGGCTCCTAAGCACTCTCAAGCATGGACACGAAGTCTCCCAAGGTGGTCAGCACCAGCCATGGCTGAAGGCCACTTCTATTTATAGCCCCAAGGGCTAAACTAGCCGTTATCCCTTCACTGGGTAAAAATCGGGCCAACCAAACGCTCCGGTCGTGTTGACCGGACGCTGGACATCAGCGTTCGGTCGCCCGATGACAGCCATGTGTCACCTGTGTTCAACGGCATTCTTCCGATCTCAATGGTCATCTTCTGACCGGACGCAGCAGCTTCAACTGACTGGACGCTGGACCTCAGTGTCCGGTCGTTTATAGTAAGGTACCGACCTTGACCGGACATGTCCGGTCGCATGTGATCAGACGTAGCCCAGCGTCCGGTCAAACTCCAGCTCCTACATCATCATGCGTCAGCCTAACCGGATGCGCCCTGCCAGCGTTCGGTCACTTCCAGTGCCAGCTTCCTGGTGCACCCAGTGAGACTCTGTCTTTTCTATGTAGGGCGCCGGTGGCACCGTCGGACGGACACTCCACCGGTGGAGTTTCTTCACCAAGTTGATCCTCATCAACTCCAACTCTATCTCCTTAGTAAATGTGCCAACACTACCAAGTGTACACCACCATGTGTAAGTGTGTTAGCTTTTCACAACCATTTCCCAAAGGATGTTAGCCACTCAACCTGCCACGCCACTCGATCCTAGCGATGATGCAAAGTTAGATCACTCGAGTAGCACTAGATGACCGATATGCAAACAAGTTTGCTCCTCTTGATAGTACGGCCATCTATCCTAAACCTGGTCATAAACTTCTCTACACACCTATGACTGGTGAAATGAAATGCCCTAGGTTATACCTTTGCCTTGTGCATTCCATTCCTTCCAATGTCGATGCAACACATGCACCAACATGATCAACGATGATATGATCCACTCTATATCATCACATGATCATATTGGTTCATCGATCTTGACTTTACTTGCTCTTCACCGTTGTCATCGTCCATCAGCGCCAAGTCTTGCTCAAGCTTCACCACCACGCGGTCCATCACTCCAAAGCCTTTGACTTGCCCTTCACGCTTGCAACTAGTCTATCAAGCCAAGTCTTTTCTTGATCTTCTCCACCTTGATCACATGACTCAATGTCATGTCTCATGTGCAATGAGCTCCTTCATCTTCACATGTGTGAGCTTTGCAGCATCTCCAAGCCATTTTCACCTTCATGGCATATGTTGCTCACACATATGTACCTGTGGACTAATCACATGTGTATCTCACATAACCACAATTAGTCCACCTAGGTTATCATTCAATTACCAAAACTAAACAAGGACCTTTTAAACGGGGAAGGAACAAAGGCAGCAGGAGAATCTCAGGAGACGAAAAGCGGAAGGGATGGTAACTGCCGCAATCAGTTCGCCTCTACCATCAAGGAGAGAAACTCTCAGGCCATGGCCACGGCCATGACCAAGGCCTGGCCTGACCAGCGGCGGTGGCGGCGGCGCGCGCGTGTGGCACCCCTTTGTCCTTTCCCCAACTTCTCAATTAAGATGGATAATTTCCAACCATATAAGTTGAGTCAACATTCAGTCAAAATCTCATATGGTATTAAACCATACAACGCTTAATGTTACATACCATAGAGTTTTATTTGATTTACTCTCCTCCGTTCCTTAATATAAGCCATATAGATTTCTAAAGAAAATTCCAAAATATAGGTACGTATCAGCTCCTACGCCGATTAGTTTGAAAACTTTCCCACCGTACATAGCACATGCCCCAACCAATCCTTTAGATTTAGGAAGCAATCTGATTGGGAGAGAGAAGATGACCTGATTTTCCTTTTTTTCCTCGGTCTCACATCCTTCCTCAAGCCGTGCATTAATATTGGTGCCTAAAAACTATATGGCTTATATTAAGGAATGGATGGAGTATTAAATATTATATGGGTCAAGCCCATAATATATCCAATAATCCCCACCAAACTCTAGGGTTTGTAACAAAGTAGCATCAGAGCCACATTTCTTTTATATACCAGTGTTTCGATGGAGACTATTAAGTTGAACATCTATCTAGAGCAATAGTTTTACTCAGTCACAACTGAACAATGGACTAAGCCTTAAATTGACAGTTTTGTGTGAGGTGAATGCCACTAAAGTCCTTAGCTGATACTTGGCTGCAAAAGGCATCCCCTCTATTTGAAGCATATAAGTCATACTCCAGTGCCTTTTATGAGTATTTAGATATTACCCAAATCTCATAGACTGTGACTAGCAGTCTGACTCATATAAGTGTGCTCCTCAAAAGATGTTCTGTAGGACAACATCTTTGCTTTAGCAAGCCACTTGGAACACATTAAAGTAAAAAACAACCCGCCTTACAGAAAGGAAAGATATGCAACAGAAATATGTCTTACTAAGGATCTTTCCTCACAATTTACTACTAGCTTGTTTCACCATCCTACTTCACGGGATCTCCGATCACATAGAATAGGTTACCACTATAGTAAATTTCAAGTAGGTCTCAAACCCATCTCTTTCGATACACTTTCTATCACATTGCGTGACTAGACCCTTAGTGAATTAATCTACCAGATTGTTAGACGTGTGAACATAGTCCAATGCTATTACTATAGAGTTTCTCAATTTTCTAACAGATTTCAGTCGTCCCTTAACATGCCTTATAGACTTGAAGTTATCCTAAGAACTATTAACCTTCATAATCACAGTCTGGTTATCGCAGTTCATAGAAATAACCGGTATGGGTTTTTCAACAACTAATAAATCCATAAGGAGATCATGAATCCACTCGGCCTCAGAGCCAGCTGATGTCTAATGCTGTGAGTTTTGCTTCCATTGTAGACTTTGTTAAGATAGTCTGCTTGCAAGACTTCTAGAAAACAGCACCACCTCCAAGCGAAAACACATATCTACTTGTGGCATCAAGCTCATCAGCATCAGAGATCTAGTTGGCATCACAATAGCCTTCCAACACCTTTGGATGTCCGGTATAACGAATACCATAGCTCATATTGCCCTTTAGATAGCGCATCACTCTCTCAAAAGCACGCCAGTGATTATCTCCCGGGTTTGACACAAACCGGCTCGGCTTGCACACAACAAATGAGATGTCAGGCC
Source organism: Miscanthus floridulus (assembly GCF_019320115.1). Classification (NCBI taxonomy): domain Eukaryota; kingdom Viridiplantae; phylum Streptophyta; class Magnoliopsida; order Poales; family Poaceae; genus Miscanthus; species Miscanthus floridulus. The sequence goes on from NW_027098317.1 coordinate 182,705, forward strand.
TTGTTGCACTAGCAAGATACATGAGCGAACTAATGATCTGGGAATATCTCAACTGATCCCTTGCTATTCTCCAAATTTTCCTCAATAGCACACTAGGGTCATAAGGTATAGGAGTAGGTACATAGTCACTAAACCCAAAGCAACTCATCACCTTTTCCACATAGTGGGATTGTAACAGAGTTACCCCACTATCACCTTCTCTTCAGAAGCTTAATATTAAGAATAACATCAGCCTCTCCTAAATCTTTCATCTCAAAATTTTTAGATAAAAATTCCTTCACCTCCTCGACCACTTTGAGGCTAGATCCAAAGATCAGTATGTCATCAACATATAAGCACAAAATGACTCCTCCACCCCACCATACCGATAGTACACACATTTGTTAGCTTCATTCACAACAAAGCTAATAGATGTTAAAGTTATGTCGAACTTCTTATGCCACTACTTAGGAGCTTGTTTTAGGCCATATAATGACTTCAATAATTTACACACCTTGCCTTCTTGACCATTTGCTAGAAACCCATCTGGCTGATCCATATAGATCTCCTCCTCTAACTCTCCATTTAGGAAAGTTGTCTTAACTGTCCATTTGATGAACGATAAGACCATAAGAGGCTGCCAGTGAAAGCAAAACTCGAATTGTGGTCAATCGGGCAACCGGTGAATAAGTATCAAAGAAATCCTCACCTTCTTTTTGAGTATAACCCTTGGTCACAAGCCTTGCCTTGTACCTCTCGATAGTACCATCAGGCCTAAGCTTTTTCTTGAACACCCATTTGCACCCTATAGGCTTGCACCCATAGGGACAATCAACTATTTCCCAAGTTCTATTAGACATAACAGAATCCATCTCACTCTGTACTGCTTCCTTTCATAAGTCAGCATCAGGAGAGGAATATGCCTCTTCAATGGTCGTTGATATATCATCCACAAGGTACACAATATAGTTATCACCAAAAGACTTTGTAGTCCTCTGTCTCTTACATTTTCTAGTGACTACAGTGTCATCCTCCTCAGGATTTTGCATATAGGGTTTCTCAGTTTGTTCTATCGGAGTAAAATTTTTATGCTCATGGGCAATTATAAAATCATGACCAGTCGTGCTAGGTGCATTTTTCATGAGAAATTCATTCTCAAAAAATGTAGCGTCTCTAGATTCTATGATTGTATCAACAACCATCTCAGGAACACTAGAATTTATAATTAAAAATCTATAACCCACGCTGTGAATAGCATAACCAAGAAAAACACAATCAACGGTCTTTGGTCCAAGCTTTCGTTTTTTATTTATTGGCATATTTACCTTTGCCAAACAACCCCAAGTTCGTAGGTAAGAGAGATTTAATCTCTTCTTCTCCTATTCCACGAATGGTGTAATTTCTTTGTTCTTTGTGGGCACTCTATTCAGGACATGATATGCTATCAATATAGCCTCACCCCACCATTCCTTAGATAGTCCCGCAGTCTCTAACACGACATTAATCAAATCGGTTAGAGTGCGGTTCTTTCTCTCTGTAATCCTATTGGACTGTGGTGAGTATGGTGGCGTCCTCTCATGAATAATTCCACGCTCCGCGCAAAACTCATAAAATTCATTTGAGAAATATTCTCCCCCGCGATCGGACCGCAAACGCTTGATTTTCTTCTCAAGTTGATTTTCTACCTCAGCTTTATAGACTTTAAAATAACGCAACGCTTCATCTTTAGTTTTTAATAAATATACGTAGCAAAATCTAGTACAATCATCTATAAATGTCATGAAGTATCGTCTACCGCCTTTAGTCAATTCGCCATTCATTTCACATAAATCAAAATAAACGAGTTCTAATGGTGCCAAGTTCCTCGCCTCAGCAGCCTTATGAGGCTTGTGCGGTTGCTTTGATTGCACACACATCTGACACTTAGAATCTTTGACTAAGTTAAATTTTGAGATTAAATTTAGATTTACAAGCCGCGTGAGACAACCAAAATTAATGTGACAAAGTCATGAATGCCATATATTCGACTTATCTGAAACATTAACATTGTTCACTACTTTATTACACACATCATCAAGCAAAGATAAGTGGAACAGGCCTCCGCAATCATAACATTTTCCAACAAATGTTCCATGTCTTGACACAACACACTTATTGGACTCAAGTACAATTTTAAAGCCATCGCGACTCATTTGAGAACCACTAACAAGATTCTTCTTGATGGAGGGGACATGTTGCACGTTCTTTAATAGCACCGTCTTCCCTAAAGTAAACTTCAGAACGACCATACCAGCACTAAGAACACGCGTATGAGAACCGTTTCCCATTAGCAAGGCTCCAGTCCTGTCAGCTCAGATATTCCTCCTCCAGTCTCGCTAATCACCATATTTGCTTATTCCTTTTCTTACTTATATTTGCGGTCTAGGCACGCACTTGTCCAATGCTCATCACTCCTATAAACAAAGCAACCTCTACCTTTCTTGTTGTTTTTCTTCTTAAACTGTGTAGTTTGCTTAGGCTTTGCATTATTATTCTTTTGCATATTCTTCTTCTTTTTATTACAGGGATGCAAATGAGTTTTTATTCTGCACCATATTGGCAGCGAAAAGACTCAACTCATTTTCCATAGTTGTCTTTTGCTCTCGCACTCTCCTCAACATCAAGAGATCCAATAAGCTCAGCCACGCTAAACTCTTGTCTCTTGTGTTTTAGAGAAGTAGCAAAATCCCTTCAAGAAGGTGGTAGCTTAGCGATTATACCGCCGACCACAAACTTGTCGGGCAACAAACATGGGAAATATTCTAGTTCCTTTGCTAGCGCCTGTATCTCATGAGCCTGTTCGACTACAGAACAGTTTTCAACCATTTTATAGTGATACAGCTGCTCCATAAGGTACAGCTCACTACCCAGCATCAGAAACTCCAAACTTTGCCTCAAGAGTATCCCATAACTCTTTGCCTGATATGCAAGATATGTAGTTTTTCTCATACTTAGGATGAAGTGCACTAATCACGGCGCCTCGAAACAGGTTATCGGTAGCCAAGAACTTTTGCTCCTCCTCAGGAGTAACCTGTTCAAGCTTCCTCTGTGCGGCGTGATAGCAGTTCATCGTAGTCAACCACAATACCACCTTAGCATGTCATATCATGAAATTCTTGCTATCAAAATTATTTGGCTTTAAAGCAGTAGCAAAACCACTGATAGAAAATTGCCTAAGATTAGATTTTTGGATTGTTAGAAATTTAGGCATTTTCATGGTTAGTTTAATCTAGAAATATAACATCAATAGGTTTGTGACGACATATATGTGCATTTGTATATCTCTAATGAACGTTACAGCATGCAGACATGACATATAGATCGATACAGTAAAAGCGCAACATGTCATATTGCATCTCCCTTTTAACAGATATTCACTTGTTCACATACACTTATTGCACCCCACGGATTGCAAAATTTAGTGGGAGTTTCTATCTTAATATATGCAAGTGATGTGTTGATGATCATCATTAAAATTAAAATTCAATGCATATATTAAGGGGGAGCTCTCTATAAATTTTGAGGTTCAAAAGCTTTAAATTCTTACATATTTATAAAAGCCTAAGTTGGTTGTCATCAATTACCAAAAAGGGTGAGATTGAAAGTGCATTTGCCCCCTATGTGGGTTTTGGTGTATTAATGACATCCAAATTAGGGACTAATGAGATCTTAATGAGATATATTGTAGCTTTAGTCCCTTGAAAGTTTTATGGAGTTGATTTAAGATGAAATGGTATCCCTCAATTCTTCAAGTGAAAAGACGAACGAACCCAAAGCGCGCTTCAAGCATTTTTAATTTTGTTTTGGGTTTAGGTATGTCGTACTATAAAGAGGGATGCAAATTTAGGTGGTTTGAGAAAGATAGAGTACTCAAGCATAAAAATAAAATATAAAGAGAGACACAAAATCACCTCACGAACACTTAAATATAGTTTATGCACTTTTGATAGCCGGAAGTCCCGGCATGAGCTAGGAGTTTCGGCCGTCGAAAGTTCTGGCATTTGGTGCCGGAAGTTCTGACACTTGAGGACTTAGCCATCAGCCCTGCCTGCGCTCTCTCGCCCGTCGAAAGTCCCAACGGGAGTTGGGAGTTCCGGGTGCTAGAAGTTTCAGCTCCCGTCGAAAGTCTCGGCGCTTTAGGACTTAGCCCCCTAGCTCAGCTCTAGGTCGGGAGTTCTGACGTGAGTCAGAAGTCCCGATAGCCAGAAGTTCCTGTATTCCACCGGAAGTTCTGGCTCCAACTGTCTTGACCACCTTTGACTGCGCCTTAAACTGTGATTTATAGAAGGGCCGAAAATTCCGACGATCTGTGTTGGAACTTTCGACCCAGATCTGAACGGTTGGATTTCACTATGAGTATAAATAGCTATCTCCTCTCTTCTAACCAAGAACCACTCATTCATTGCTCACCAACCTTCGTCCAAAATAGCTCCCAAGCATTCAAGGCACCCATCTCCTCTCCCCTTTGCTCCAATCTTTGATTCCTCTAAGGTTTTGAGTGAAAGAAGAGTGGATTGAGTGAGAGAATCACTTTGGTAAGCTTGAGCACTTGATTTCTTCGTCAAGCCGGTTTGATTTGCGTCTAATACTCCTAGGTTCTTGGAACCCTAGCCAGCTAGGCGTCGCCTAAGAGCTTCCATCTTATGGAAAAGCCCTGGGAAGTTTGTTTTACCCTTGATTTCTTAGTGAAAAGCTTAAGTAACCTTTGTGGTTGTTTTGAGAGAGGCAAGGAGGTGAAGGAGACTATGACCTTGGTGGTCACCTCAACAACGAGGACATAGGAGCATCTTTGTGGGGTTGCCGATCCTCGAGATAAATTCTTGTGTCCCGTGTGCTTGTTGTTGTTGTGATTTATTCTATCATATTTGTTCTTATTGGTTTATCTTCCTCTCTAACTCTTCTCTTAGGGTTTGGACTCGATCTACGGAATGGTGACCTTCCGGCGTCAAAGGAGCAACCCGAACACTTCACCTTACCACTAGGGAGTGGGGTTGTAATATATATTTCACTCAAAGTTCATTTTAGCACTTGTAGTGAATTTCACGTAGGTGCCGGAACTCCTGGCTGTTTGCGTTGGACCTTTAGGCTGCCGAAAGTTCCGGCCCAAACAGTCAGAACTTCCGACTGTCACTGATATTTGACTTTGAATTTACGCAGAAATTTTTTAGATACGTCTATTCACCCCCCCTCTAGGTATTGTTTAGATCCTTTGAATTCCCCATCCCCATACACAAGGTTGTATTTACTTTCATATATATTGTGTTTGTGTAGTTGCTCTTGTAATTTGTTGACTTATGTAGTTTGCTAGTTACCTTCTAGCTTGTGTAGCATAGAAGTAACTCCCTTGCGTGACTAATTTGGTTTGAGTAACCTTGTGAGTCACATTGCTTATTTTGTGTAGCTGAGTAATTTGAGCTCTCTAATTTGGCATGTGTAGTCTTGTTATTGAGCATTGCTAGTGAACTTAGGAGCTTTGTGCTTTTGCTTACTACATTGTGTAGGAGCTCCCCCGGTTGCTTGAGTACTACTTGCATGGATTTATGTAACCTTGTTACTAGAATTCATTAAGAGAGCTCTAACTAGTCCGATATCTTTGTTGCCTAAATATGATCATTTTTAAGGTGCTTGAAACTTAGATCGCGGGGTGTAGTCTTGGCTAAATCAATAATTTTAATTTCGTATTTGTTTCGGTTAACTGACGCATTTAATTTTAGGAATAACTATTCAACTCCCTCTAGTCCGCAATCTCGACCCTGCAGCCGCCACGGGTTACTTGCTCTGCCTAGGAGCCATGGTTGCCGAACTTGGCACCTCGGTGAAGCATGCCGCCGTCGCTGACCTGCGCACACCAAAGAGAGGGGAAATCAAGGGAAATTGAAGAGGAAAACCAGCGCATAGCAGCTAGAAATCATAGAGATTTATTTTGGATAGGAATTCTTGGAGAGCCCAGCAGCCATGGTTGTCGATCTGAAGGAAGGGGAAGGAAGCAGAGAGGAAGAAGGGGAGAGAGAAGTGTGTGCACTGGTCACTGGGTCCGTTGATCTGCTAGCTGCTAGTGCTTTTGGACTCAAGGCAAATTAGTAGTACTAGTATTGTGCGGTGGAGGGCTTCAGGTTCAGCCCACGTGAGAGTAAAAAAGAGTTTAACAATACTAAATTAATTTAATGTTTGACTAAGCACGACTATGCAATATTCTTTTTATAAATCACAGTGTAATTGATACTAAGTACCAGGAGGCTATTTCTTAACTGTAGGATGACCACATGGCTACGTATGTATTGTGTATATATATTTGTGTGTTTTCTATCCCTGCTAAATATCAGTATATATATACTGATTCAGGAAGCGAGCAAAGTCAGGCAGGAACCTCCAGCGAACCAAACTGAGCCCGAGTTGAATCTTAACAACTTGATCATTTTCTCCTTGAATTTTTATACAAAGTTTGAGAAAATAAAGTAACCTGCATTAAATATTATTTTCTAAAATTGACTATGGATGGATGATATGTGAATTTGATGACATTGGGTTAGCTGATGGAGCAGCTAATTCCCTACTGTATATTTAGTTGGAAAAGTTTGGTAGGACTAATAATCAACTCTCACTTGTGTTATTAGGCCGTATAAATTCGTGTCAACTATGGACTCGTTTGGGAAGAGTTGATTCTAGTACCCATGAAGTTGTTGTATAATCCCTATAGTAAGTGAGGAGAGGATTGGGTGATGAAATCCCCAATCAGGTGTCAATGAAGGACATACATGCATATATATATTAGCGCACATGGATAGATGTGGATGCATAATTATACGAAATGGGGAAATTCGGTATCTTGACCATGAGTCGCACCTAAGGAAGTGCGATGGAAAATTGGTCAAGGTAATTATGGCTAAAGTGGTACAAACCTACGCAGAGTTAAATCATGAATTCATGTCATGTCTCTTGGATCAGAGGCTACGGAAACCTATGGGTGGCTCTTTCTCAAGATACAAGTGATAGTAGTGTTTTAAATTAAACTTGACTTGTTCTACAAATGATATTTTGAACAACAAGATGATATATTATTGATCATTTGAGGTGACCAGATTGTATTGCTTTGATATTTATATGCTTGTTGAGTACGTTGTGCTCACTCTTGTTAACTCTCCCTCTTCAGAGGATCCCAAGAATGTGCACAAGAGTCTCTAGACGATGGATATGCCTATATAGATTAGGATGACTATGAGAAAGCTAGTCGAGTTGCTGCCACCTCCTATGGTGGATGTGATGAATAAATAAGGCTCAGTTATGTATGTCAGGAGCGATATGTCTTTGTCGCTCACCTCGTAATCTAGTTTGGACTTCTATATATCGGGCTTGTAATAATGCGCAAATATGTGATGCTTCTTTAAAGACTTAAGTGCGTAGGATGGTATTGTAATATTTATTGGTACCCTCTAGCTATTTTCTATTACCAACTTTGATTATGTTTTATTATTCGACAAATCTACTATCCGTGGAGTAATAAATCATACGTAAAGTGGTAATGACCTAGGTCGTCACAAAGATCGTCAAAACGATGGACGTGGTTTCCTTCATCAGTCAGACACAAAAAAGAAAAGTGGAAAACAGAATCTATCACAATCGCAGTGTTGCGGAATTTATTTGACACACGTGTTGACGGTGGAAGGTGCTGCAATGCAACTTGGGCTGGGCCTCAACAGCCTCCGTCCACTCCAACCGTTTCGGCCCAGCCAGCCCACATGCCCAGGCGTCGTATCGTCTTCGACCCTTCGCCTTCCTCTTCCCCCCTCTCTCTCTCTCCATCCGATGCGTCGTGCGTGCGGGTCCCAGACTCTGACTCCCCCGGGGCCCACGTGTCTGTCTTGGTGGAGCAGTATTAAATACCGGGCGTACCCCCACCCCACCTGGCAGTTGCCCTCTCGCGAGTCGCAACAACAACTTGTCTTCTCGAACCGGCCGCCACCAACTCCAACTGCAACCCCAGCACACCGCCGCCGCCGCCCACGCTAGGGTTTTGGAGGGAGGATCGCCGATGTCGACGGCTCCCAGGCGCCCCTTCCGAGGCCGCGGCGCCCCGCCGCCCGGCACCGGCTACGTCCGCCGCGGACTCGCCCCTGCCCCGGCGGTCCCAGGCCCCGCCGACGGCGCCAAGACCCTGCGCAAGCCCGTCTTCACCACCATCGACCAGCTGCGCCCCCAGACGCACGGCCACACCCTCACCGCCCGCGTCATCTCAGCCCGCACCGTCCTCGACAAGCCCTCCACGCACCTCGGCCGCACCCGCGTCGCCGAGTGCCTCGTCGGAGACAGCACCGGCACCGTCCTCGTCACCGCCCGCAACGAACAGGGTATGCTGCCTGCGATCCGCTTGCTCCCCCATACCCTTTTTCTCTCTCGCTCATGAATCACTCGCGCTTCCGATTCCATCGATCCATCGACCAACTGATGTGCTAGTCGGATTAGATCACACATGTAGAATTGCAGATCTGGCGCTGACCTTATGACCGGATATACTTCATGTGTATAACTGCTACTGATTAGTGCCTGTGTTTTTCATAGTTAATACACAATGAACATCAACTAGCTGGATCCTACATTGCATATAGACTACATCTACATCATAGTTTCTGCCCTGTTTTGATTTGATTCATCTGCTTACTATGCCATGATGTTGTGTGTGCTCCTACTCTTATTGCTCGCTAGGGCTAGGGATGGAGGGATTGGGTGTTGATTGCACTGCAAATATCCTGCCAGAGTAGTTCTAGTGCCTACATTATTGCCCCATATATATAGGACCTTGGTGTTATGCAACAAGAGGGTTTCACTTAAAGTTTGCTATTTTGGAGCGTGCTTTGTGAGCCTTCAATCAATATGGGAAACTCTGGGTGACCAACACACATCTGTTGTCTGTCACATGGTGGGAACCAGGACGTGGTGACATGCAGAAACCACCAGGTTATTATAGGTAGACACGTCGTTGGTTGCCCCCCCTGCATGATGTCTCATGATATCGTGTCATTTGAAACTGCTGGATGTTGCTTTTGTTTTAGACGTTGCTGGTTTTCCCATGCGTGATGATATTGCATTGTTCAAAACTGACGTTTCTTGCTTTTAGAAACAATTGTCGGTTTTAACACGGCGTTGGTTGCCCCCCTGCGTGATGACTCATGACATCGTGTCATTTGAAACCGCTGGATGTTGCTTTTGTTTTGGACGTTGCTGGTTTTCCCATGCGTGACAATTGTCTGTTTTAACACGTCGTTGGTTGCCCCCCTGCGTGATGACTCATGAGTCATGACATTGTGTCATTTGAAACCGCTGGATGTTGCTTTTGTTTTAGACGTTGCTGGTTTTCCCCTGTGTGATGACTCATGATATTGCATTGTTCAAAACTGATGTTTCTTGCTTTTAGAAACAATTGTCGGCCATGTGGCGTTGCATCATTTGAAAACTGATGATTGTGGTTGCTTCTGCTATGGAAAATCGTCGGTTTTCTCCTACTGTGATAACTCTTTCTGATGTCCACATGACATTGCGTTGTTTAGATTAATTAATTACAGATTGCTCAAATCCTGGTGATTTCTCTATCATATATACCTGGAATCTATGGAAGATTGCTCTATGGCTATGTGCATATTATTAGTAGGTTTGTGATATCCATCATTGTGGTTAGTTGGTTACAATCTAACCACGCTTTCCTTTTTTGTGGAATTGTGGACAGTTGACCTTCTGAAGCCAGATACAACAGTGATCTTCCGCAACGCCAAGATTGACATGTTCAAGGGCACCATGAGGCTGGCAGTGGACAAGTGGGGTCGGATTGAGGTGACTCTGCCTGCCGATTTCAAGGTGAACCAAGACAACAACATGTCGCTGGTGGAGTACGAGCTGGTGGATGTCGACTGAAGAGGAATGAGCAGAAGCGATATTACCATCTGTTGGGCGAAGTCGGGCTGTGGACATATATTTCAGTTAAGGAAGCGGTAGTGTTAGGCTCCTATGATCCTATCTAATTATTATCCTGGAAGGCTGGCGATTGGGACTGTTAATTTTAAGATTATCTTGAAGAAGCATGTCGAATTATGTACAGCAGCAGCAGGTGTTCTGTCTGACTGATGCTATCCGTTCCGTGACGCCTAGTCTCTCTTAATGCTACTACTTTTTTTTTTTTCTCACGTTGGGTGTGTTTCTGAATCCATTTGATCTTGCAGTGCCTGTTTTAAGTTTTGTGGTATGGTGAGAAAATGAAGGTGGCGATGCCTTTTTTGTTGAGGTGCTAATTCTTGCTATAGTAATATCAGAAATATGATTATGGTTATGGTTGGCTCTGTTCCTGTGAACTGAATCGAACTGGGTGGTTGGTTTTCAAATTTGTGATCCATAGATTGACTGGTGCTGTTCAGCAATCGTCATAAAATTTACACTGCATCTACTTGACTGGCTAGGACTGACTGACCTGTGGCGTCTTCCTCTCTGGGTCCAGGAACAGCTCTGGGTGAGGGTAGCGTGGAAACAGAAACGGATGCAAGCCAAGTCGTTCGTCAGGTCCGGCCCCCCAGCAGCTGTTAACTTCAACCCGTGCCGGCCGCTGCCAACCGACGACCTCTGCCGCCCGCACGTCAACCCCATCAATCTCCATCCGTATGGTATGGATTCTAGCCCGTGTAGCCAGTTGCCCTGCCTCGTGCGCAATGCCCTCTAAGTCTAGGTGACATCCCCTGATCCCTATCATGGAATGGGTGATAGTAAGTGCAGTAGCGGTTTGTTTTCATTTTCATTTTTTTTTCTTCTTTTGGGCGGCAATAAAAGGAGACTTGAAAGGATAGAATATATCCAAAGACTTAGCCTTAGATAGGAGTGCTCGGAAGACAGCTATTCACGTGCCTGAACCGATTGCTTCTGTTGGGTTTCAACTCTAGCCTACCCCAACTTGTTTGGGACTTAAAGGCTTTGTTGTTGTTGTTGTTTCTTCTTTTGGGTCATGAAAGAACTCCAACTGCATACTGGCCTCAATCTACACTCACCTCATCGATATGCATTCCTCTTACAGTCTTACTGCTTTGCTGAGGTGGCCTCTGGTTCAATTCTGTATATTACTATACCAATGCGCATTTCTAACAAGATTGGCATCACTCACCCAACTAATCGGTTGACACCGCTCAGCAAATTGACACTGCTGGTAATCTCTCACCTCTCTCATTCCTTTGACACAAATCACTATAACTTAACTCTCTTCCAGTTCAAACTATAGACTATATATGTATATTAGCTCTAGTACATTTGGATACACATGACTCTGATTAAACTAGCCTTCCCTTCATCTTTGATGAAGATGTCAAATCCAGACTCCCAATCACGGCCATCTTCACTTTAGCCTAGCTGTAGAGTTCTCTAATGGAATCCATCATCGCATTTGCGATGACTTGGTTCGTCGTCTCCGTTGGATGGACAGCATCCCAGTCTAGGTATTTGCTAGGGTCTCCACATGTTCTTCGCCCTCTGCATGTTTGCCCAACTTCAATCACCCCCGATCCGCAGCACCCTCTTGACACTTCTGTTAGGCCTACCATTCCCGAAACACAAGCAATCGATTAGCCAGACCATAAAAATATATACTTCTTGTGCCTGTGGTACATACAAGAAAGAGAACTGCTGCATACCAAAGGCATTAGGATTCACCGTCGCGGAATGTATAGTAGTATAGGTGTCTATGTATGTGTGAAGTTCTTATCTTTTTTAGAAAAGGGAATATATTAATATCCTAGCTTCTGCATCGACCAATGCATCTAGCTGTTGCTTATTACAACACAAGCACTGTAATCCACGCAATCTCAAACACAAAGTTTTGATCTAAAGAAAAAAATAGAGAAGTTTCCAAACTTGACATCTAGAGAGCAATTCTATTACTAAATCTCCAACCATGTCTAGCAAATACTTTCATCGCGGTTGTCTCAATATTTCTACATCTCATTGTTATCATTTGGCGATCCTCCTTATGTAGTAGGGACCATCCAGTAGGCCCCCCTGCAAAAAAGATGGTGATGCGGCCTTGTAAAAAATTATATTATTCTGGGTTAACCATATCGCTCAACAAATTGCACTTACACCCACAAGAATCTTAGATTTCAGTTTCCTATTAATCCCGTCTAACCAGCCTGTAAACAAATTATGAACGCTAGTTGGAGGTATTAAATTAAAGGAAACATGAACAATTCGCCACACGAATTTAGCAAAATTACGGTCAAAGAATAGATGTTGTATAGATTCGTCAGAAGAGCAGGTACAACACTTTCTATCTCCTTGCCACTGCCGCCTTGCTAAATTGTCCTTTGTTAAGATTACTCCCTTATACAAATACCACAAAAATACTTTGATTTTGAGAGGTAGTTTCAGTGTCCATATTAAAGTGTTATAAGGTATAGCTTCAACTCCTAAAACGGCTCTGTACATGAATTTGACTGAAAACAATCCATTTTGATGTAGCCCCCACACGAAACGATCCCTCTGGTTTGTTAACTGTACATCTACAACCATGGCGACCACCTCGTGCCATGCTTGTAAATTAACTCCTACTAGAGATCTCCCGAAAGCCACATTTAATGGTGTCGTAGACAACACCTTTCTTACAGATGCGCTTTTCTTTCTAACAATATTATATAATGCGGAAAAGAGAGATTTTAAAGGACGCGGTCTTATCAACGAGTCCTCCCAAAATCGCACTTGAGACCCGTCGCCTAGATTAAACTTGCCCAACAATACGAACTCCTCCTTAACCTTCATAAGGCCAGCCCAAAACTGTGAGTCCCCAGGCATGTATTGAACCTGTGTCAAAGTTTTGTTTCTTAAATACTGGTTCCTAAGCAATTGTTGCCGGATCCCATCTCCATTCAGCAACCTAAAAAGCCATTTGCTTAGGAAACACCTGTTATGTACGTCTAAGTTTAGGACTCCCAACCCCCTTGATCTTTCGGTGTACAAACTACCTCCCACTTAATCAATCTATATTTTTTCTTATGTTCGTCGTTTTACCAAAAAAATCGTGACCTAAAATAGTACAACTTCTTTAGAACCCCTCTAGGTACTTCAAAAAAGGAAAGCATGAACATGGGGAGACTACTCAAAACAGAGTTAATCAAAACAAGCCTTCCTCCTACCGATAACATTTTGCTTCTCCAACAATTCAGCCTCTTTTGAAAACGTTCTTCAACATGCTTCCAGACTTTATTCAAGAGATTTCTATGATGCATAGGGATTCTCAGATATCTAAATGGAAACACCCCAAATCACACCCAAAAATTTGTACATATTTGTTTTGATTAGCTTTGGTTGTTCCATAACAGAACAATTCGCTCTTATGGAAGTTGATCTTGAGTCCTGATAGCTGTTCAAAAGCACAAAGTAAAAGCTTCATGTTTTTGGCCTTCTCTAGATCATTGTCCATAAAGATGACAGTGTCATCTGCATACTGAAGGATTGAAAGTCCCTCATCTACCAAATGTGGAACAACCCCTTGAATTTGTTCACTTTCTTTAGCTCGTGAAATAAAGATAGCCAGCATGTCAACCACTATACTAAACATAATTGGCGATAACAGAACCCCTGCCGTACTCCTTTTCTGGTTTGGAAATAGTGGCCTACATTATCATTGACCTTTACTGCAACACTCCGTCCAGACGTGACTTTTGAAATCCATTCGCACCAAGTTGGTGAGAGTCCTTTCATTCTGAGGACCTGTTGTATAAACGACCATTTTAATTTATCATAGGCTTTTTCGAAATCTAGTTTTAAGATCACACCATCTTCTTTTTTCCTATGCAACTCATGAATCGTTTCATGCAACATCACAACTCCTTCCATGATATAGCGACCTGGGATAAGGCCGTATGCGACGGTCCTATCATCTTATCTGCCACTTTCAAAATCCTATTATTTAGCATTTTCGTAAAAATCTTAAAGCTCACATTTAATAAGCATATTGGCCTGTACTGTTGTATCCGGGCCGCATCAGCAATCTTTGGTAGTAATGTAATTACCCTGAAATTTAGGCTATGGATAGGCAGTCTCCTAGCATGGAATTCATAAAAAAGGTTCATCAAATCCGGTTTCACAACCTCCCAAAAGAATTGGTAAAATTTTGCGGGAAAACCATCCGGACCAGGTGTTTTGTTATGTTCCATATCAAAAACTGCCAATTTAACCTCCTCCTCGCTGAATGGAGCCGTCAAACTCTCATTCTCGTCCTCCGACACTTGAGATATGTCATGCCTCAAAGTCTCGTCCATTGAGAACAAATTCGGTGTATGAGGTCCAAACAGTCCTTTACAGTACTCAGTTATATAATTTTTCAAATTCCCATCCCCAACAATTGTTCCTTCTTCTTGTTCTAACTGGACAATTTTTGTTTTCCTGTGTCTCCCATTTGCCACTAGATGGAAATACTTAGTATTATCATTCCCTTGCAATAACTTTTGATCGTTGGAGCCAATAGATCTCCTCCTCTCTTAGCAACTTAGTTAATTGCCCTTTGAGATGATGTCTAAGTTCCATCTCTTGAGGTGACAACACAATTGTCTCTGCCTTTCTGTCCAGATCATCTATCTTAGTCAAGAGGTTAGGTTTGTGTTTCTTATTTTGTGAAGACAAATTCCTAGCCCAACCTCTAAGGAAACGTCGCAACCTTCTAATTTTGTTTTGCCATTTCTCCATGGGTGACCGACCCCTATTCTCAGATTCCCAAACCTCTTTGACCAACCCAAAGAAACCATCTCTTGTTAGCCACTCTAGCTCGAAATTAAAATTAAAAGTCATTGCCTCTGTGAGATGGCTCACCACTATCTAATAAAAGAGGTGTATGATCTGAGATCTCTCGGGTAAGTGCCTGGACACAAGCTAAAGGAGATTTTTGTTCCCAATCTGTCGTTACTAAGATACAGTCTAACTTTTCATATGTTGGAACCTCTGCATAGTTTGCCCACGTATATTTCCTACCTGTTAACTCCAGCTCTCTTAAATTTAACATTTCAATAATAGCATTAAACAAAAGAGGCCACTTGTTATTATATCTTGAATTGTTTTTTTTTCGAAGGGTTCCTAATGATATTGAAATCTCCCCCTACTAAGAAATGCAGATGTCCACAGCTAGTACAAGCTCGTACTAACTCTAATAGAAAGTGTTCTCTGTGCTCTTCTTGTGCTGCACCATACACAGACAATAGAGCCCATCGAAAACCATCTACTTTATTTTTTATGAGAAACTTGATATGATAATCACCATCCTCTATGTTCTCTATTTCAAAACAACCTTGATTTATTCCCATTAGCATCCCCAGACATACCCCGAGGACATCGCCAATGCCAAACAAAATCAGCCCCTGCACAAAAGTTTTCTAGACACTGAGTCGAAAAACTATTTTTGTTGGTCTCTGATAGAGCTATGAAATCAAGTTTGTTATCCCCATCCACATCATGTAAAAAGGCGTGTTTAGCTAAATCACACAGA
Organism: Miscanthus floridulus; assembly: GCF_019320115.1. Taxonomy (NCBI): domain Eukaryota; kingdom Viridiplantae; phylum Streptophyta; class Magnoliopsida; order Poales; family Poaceae; genus Miscanthus; species Miscanthus floridulus. The sequence goes on from NW_027098317.1 coordinate 198,219, forward strand.
CCTCTACAGTTCTAGAAAATACCTTTCATTAAAATACTATTTTTTCTTGTGACTGTATTCTTATTGAGGAGTTTCTTTTTCTTTTTGGTTTTTGCCACCTTGATGGGCACATTTACAAGTACTCCATCGAGGTCCGCACTATTATCATCCACCACCTCCTCTGTTAAGTCGCCACAGAGTCGACTTATGGTGAAGGTGTCTGGATTGATCTCATCCTCCTCAGAATCAAATTCATTTTTATTTTTATTGAGACAAATAGATGGTTTCAGTCTCTCCCTTTCAACATTTTTTAAAAGAGCAATAGACCCGATCATTAAATCATCTTTGTCACCCAAACTAATACCCACTCCCCCTAAGTTTTCCTTAATACGAACATTAGAAAAGGAAAAAAATGAATTAACATTTAAATTACCTTAGGGGTTCCTCGAGGTTCTTAACGACAACTCTTCTTTCTGCCTTCTCTAGAGAGTCCACATCAGCCACCTCCGCATTCCGTTTGCTCCGCCATACTGGGGTTAACTCTCCATTTGACGTAATCGTCATTTTCATGACACTACCCAAATCCTTTTTTGACTCACCATCAGCTCCCACTCCAGCTCCCAACATGGCGTCAAGAAGACCACCAAGGTGTTGAGCACCATCTGCAAACGCCCCTTCTGCTGCCCCATCGATCTGCCCAACTGAGATCTCCACACGTTCCTTATCAAACATGGTGGACGGCTGTTCACAGGATTTATTTTTCTGCAGGTCACTTGCAGCAGCACTGGCTGATAGCGTGGGCTGCTGTGCCCGGCCCAAGCAGCCATCCCTTGCCGAACCTTCAGTACTAGACTGTGGCGCCAAGGCTGCACTCACCAATTTTTCAGCCGGCCTAGCAGACTGCGAAGGTCGCTGCAGCAAGCGTGCCGGTGCTGACAACATCCCAGAGGCTGACGCTGCAATTGTTGCTGCATTCTTCACATTTACCGGATCTCTTTTTTTGACTCTAAAAAATTACGTGCAGATTCGTTAAGTTCATGCTCCTCTCCTAGCAGATCATCATTTGACCAATCATAATCCATCTGTGTCTCAGGAGCCTTATCTTCTTTCCCGGTCGTGTTGTTTTTTGTTGCATTTCCGACGCTTGCATCTGATATATTAGTTTCCCCAGTATTTTGTGCCTCCTTCATCTCAGTGTCTTTTGTCGCACCATTACCATGGTCCTCGTTACCATCATTTTGTATATTCCAAATATTTCGCGGTCCAATGTTAGGTAAATATGGTTCAACCTCAAAAATCAACTGAAAGTACCTATTACCAATGATGACATCTAGTTTGGTCAGAATTGCCTCGGGTTCTCGTACTGCCATTGCAAACCATCCAAAGTTATTGGCTCTAGTAGTCACCATATCCACATCCTGGGTAACACCGAAAAGAGTTCCAAGTGCCCCCTGAATGATGTACTCCCTTAGAATTGTCGGCAGGTTGATGACCGGCATCCAAACCATTGGTAGAGCATGGCCAAAATACTCATCATCTTCCTTAAATTCTTGAAATTTGAGAGTGACCCCTTCATCTCTGCATTGAACTTTGTCATCTTGACAAGATCCCATTTAGTAGGGAAAAGGACCTTAAACTCAAAGTCATTGTGCCTTTTTACATCCCACGCAAAAGTATTAGAGACCAACACCCACAAAAATGCTGCCACTTCCTCATCTGTCAGATTCTTGCCTGAAGTAGAAATTAGAGCCATTCTAGAATCTTTCTTTGTTGGTTGTATGGGTGCATGTAGAATATGATAGCCAGCAAGTGCATCGGTCGCCTGGCCAACTAACTGAGCTACTGGTTTCGGTTGCTTGAGTATCGGACACCGAATTATGGCATGATCAGTGCTCTTACAAATTTCACAGAAAACTATCGCCGTGCACTCAAACATCAAATGACCCTTTACTCCACACCGCCTGCACATTTTGGAAGTAGCTACCCTTTGAAACACCTCCACTGCACCATCATTAGTTGCTACAATCTCCGAATTCTCAATCTGCATAGCACTTGCTCCAGCAACCGAGGACGAACCATGCAACATATGTGGTGCTGGCTGTCGTTCCTTGTCAGTCTTGCCCATGCTTTGCGCAGACAGAATTAAACCTTTCCCTATTACCTGATGCTGCTCTGTGTTGGTCTTGACCTGGTGTTCGGACCCCAGCCCCGGTTGCTGCGACAGTGACCGAGCGACCATGCCGGACGTCAGTGGCAGAGGTTGATGCGCCTGTTGCTGGTTTGGCAACTGCAGGGGTGCCGGTGCTTGCTGCTGCAATGGCCCCCGCTGCTCCCACTGCAGCAACTATTATTGATTCGGCAACTACGGGGGTGCTGATGATTGTTGTTGCGGAGGTCCATGCTATAGTACTCGCTGCTCCCGTTGTGGCACATGTCGCTGATAGTTGCGACCATGCCGGTAAGCACTACTCCAGTTGTGACCACCATTGCCGCCCTACCGCCCCCTTTGTCATCGCTCATAGTCCCAGCCCGGGCCATAGTTCAGCGAATGAACCCCGAGATTGGGATTGAATCAAGGAGGTCCAGTGAAATGCGAGCCTTCATCGTAGTAGTTGTAGCCATACCCGGTGTCGTAGCCTTGTCTCCCACCGCGAGCACCACCACCACTGCCTGCATGTCTTCCACCACGACCAGCTGAGAGTCCCCTTCCTCCGACACCACCACCCTCACTGCCTCTGCCACCGTTTCCCACGCCGCCTGCGCCTGGTACCGCCATGCCTGCACGCAACACTTGGATGTACAAAGGATAAACTGAGTAGGGAGTGGTGGCTAGGGTTTTCCTATTGATTGCGTCAAGATCAAACTTTCCAAGTAAAAACCGAGCCACTAGTTTGGCACCACGGCATCCGTAGCGTCCCTAGCCATTCAGCGTACAGGGCCCACGTTGGACCTCGTCATGAGGCCCACCCGTCCCTGCGTGCGTTATGGATTGAGACGACGACCGTTCCTCGGGCATCAGTTTCGAATCAGGAGGATTTTGAAAAAACGTCGAAGTTTGACGTCCGACATCGAGCCATGTCGTCTTCGTCATCGCCGAAGTTGCTGAGGATGTCTCCTTTAGTACCTCAGTGAGAGTACCTCTTGCAACTGGCCATCGACTGCGAACATCAGTTACCGCACAATCACCAAGGGTGATCACCGGTGATATCCTTGTGCGCGGCAGCTTCGCTGACCACGACGTCCTCACCATCTGCCTGTAACACCCCTGGTGTTACGAGTTTATTTAGCACCGCGATTTAGGCATATGTCAAATCTTCAAAACGAGTTTCTTGGATTTTTGATTTAAAACGTATTCGACACGATACGCGAGTCCTGTGTGACTTAGTTTCGTGGACTCAAGTAAATGATCAAGTTAAATCACGCCGGGCGTAGAAATAGTTAGGAATGTCGAACGGCAATTCTGGCCAATCGATAGCAAAGGGTTCGTTCTATTAGATTAAGCATGAAAAGCAACGTTTATAAATAAAATAAAATCCATTAATAAATAGAACAATATACATATATATATAGCTTTTGAATCAAATTTAAATTGCTGAAGTTTTCCTGTGCCTAGACGTTGCAAATTTGACTAAAGTAGTAAACCGTTATATATGTATATATATATGTATGTATGTATGTGTATATATATATACACGTTACGACAATAGCTCTAAATCAAAGAATGTGTAACAGTGGCGCTAGTGCTACGGTAAACGTCTCTGTCTGTGCTCTTTGCAAGGCTGTACAAGTTGACCGACCTCTTGCTTCCTCTTTCTTTTCTCCATCGTCTGCCTCTGCTGGTTATTGCTGAAGGACTGGACGTTGCTTCCTCGTGACCTCCCGAGCGTGGGTCTGTCGGCCTGGCTGCGCTGGCTGCTTGCTCGCTGTGTCCCGTTCTCTCTTGCGTCTTTTCTCTTCTCTATGAGTACCTTAATGAGGATTTGACAGAATGCCGCAGCTGCTGCTTTTTACTCCACTATCCAGTGTAGTATATCTAGTAATCTACCGCAGCGGGCAGCTAGAGAAAACAAATAATATTCTCAATGCAAAAACGCGCGCCGCGCCAGCATCCGTCCCTATCATTGCTTGTCGGTCTCTGTGTGTTTTACCGGACCAAAGTCTAGATCGTGTTAGACCTGTCTTCACGCTATTTCCCTCTCTTTCTTTTTCTACTGCCATGAAGAGGCATCTGTGTTCTTTCTTTTCTACTGCCTGTGGTCACCGTCAGTGCTCTGCCTCACTTGTCTAGTCATGCTCGACCTGGCTTCTTTGGTCTTGTCCAAATATTTTAATGAGAGCACCAGCAGCCAACGCACTACAACACAGGCAAGCCTAGTCCATGCTGCTGTCTTCTTCCTTTTTCTTTCTCCGCTGCTCTCGCTTATCTCTTCCTCTCTGGCTGCTGTGGCCGTCGCTGATTTCCCCTCGCATACGCGCATGAAGCCCACGGCCGCACTAGACCGAGCCGCCTCGCCAGCCTCGCGCAAGCACACACACGTCCCCTCTGCCTTGGTCCACCGCCGTGGCCAGGCGTGCCCGTGCCCCATGACCTCTCTCGTGCGTCCCGCGCTGGACAACGACAGCCATGGCTGCGGCGCCGTTCGCGCGCGTGAGCTTCCTTGCCTCACGCCGGAGTCGCTGCTCCACGGTGCCTCGCGCATCCCCACCTCGCTGCCGCGCTGTCGTGCACCGGTGGCTCCATAGCGCTCCACCTCCAGTCGCCGGCCGCCATACCCGCAGCCACCTCGGGGCGCCCTTGGTCACGCGCTGTGCTGCTGGCTGTTTTGGTCAGGTGCTGCGCCTCGGTCGCCACCGCGCGTGAGCACGCGTGCCTTCAGTCTACGCAGCGTCTCCACGTGCCGCACCACTACAGCGCCCGCCATGGCCAACCGAACGACGCCAAGCTACTTCACCGTCGCCCTGCCTCCCTCTCGGGCGTGCGCATGAACCCCCTGCGCACCCGTGTCGAACGCGGCCGCATCCTCGTTGCCCATGCCAGCAGCACCGTTTCCCCTCCCCGCTCCTCGGCCACCGCCGTCGGGCTGCCATGCCGTGTCAGCCGATGCTCCTCTACTCCTCTAGATGTAGAAGACGAAGTGAAGGTGAGAGGGGTGAAAGTCCAAGACAAAAATTTATACAGGGTTTTTTACGAAAATACGTGACCCATAGGAATAGTGCTGAGTGTACTGAGGGGTAATTTAGTGGAAGCTCAGGGACCGTTTTGAAATTTTGCCACGTTGCCGGCCTGTTACCATCGCTGACTGGGCCGCGTGCCTTACCGGGCCGCCGTGCCCTTTTTTGCGCACGATTTGCTGGGCGGGCCTGCCGCTGGCCGCCCGCACCCTGCCAGGCCACGCTGCTGGGCCATTCGCCCGTGTTGGGCCGCTGTCTGCGCCACTTGGGCCGGCCGGTTGCCGTGTTGTGCGCTGGCCACGCGCCCGCCTTGGGCCACCACGCCTCTGGGCTACCGTGGCCGCTGGACCAGGCGAGCTGGGCCACTTCGGGCCCAAGGGTCTTTTCTTATTTCTTCGGTATTTTGTTAATATTAGTAATCGGCTGAATGATTGGAAATTCATAGTAAATAGTAGAAAAAATCATAAAAATGCCAAACCAGTTTCGTTAAGTTTCTAAAATCATGGTCTATCTGATAGGGTATTTGTTCATATAGTGTGATAATATTCTTGGGAGCTAGAGAATTAATTTAAGGTAATTAATATAGTAAAAAGATAACTTGTAAGAATTGTTGTGATAAATTAGTAATATTATTGGATCTAAAATAATTGTTGGGGAAATAACACCTTATCCGACAACGGGTATATGTAGCCTAAGTACGGTTGTCATTAGGACTAGCCTGTTAACTCGAGAGGCGTATGCCATATTTTCGAGTCACGATTGCAGTTGATTAATTACATCTTTGCATTTGCATCAATGCATATCATATAGGTATGATGATGGATCAATGGATCAATTGAAGGATGATTGGGAATCTGAAGATGATGCAATGGGTGTTCTATCTAGATGATGGTGGATGATCTGAAGATGCAGATACTAACTTTTAATATATATCTTACCCAGGCAAGCCCCGGTGCATACCCCTACTTTCTGCAGTTTAAATTATAATTATGTATTAAGTTTTAAGGAGTTGAATGAAACCCACTTGCATATATATCTTTATCCTATGAGTCTTACTAGTATAACAGGATCGTGTAGATTGCTATGCTACAGGACTCCGGTAGAAGTCGAGTGATTGTCTGTCGCTCGCGAGATATAGGAAATATATTACTTGATTATTATCACTAGAAAAACATAAATGGTGGAAAGAAAAAATGGTGACTGGGTAGGGATGTGGTTTGGGTATTGGTGAGTGTAAGAGGTTGTGTCACCATGGACACGGGGCATAGCTTCGTTACACTGTTTTTCCCTGTCTGGTCGGTTAAGGACCGTTCGTTGTATGAGACTCTAGGCAGGTCACAGACTTATTATCCCGAGCACATACTTGTGTATGGGCGCTTAGAAGACTTATTGCTCTCTTGTCGCAGATCCAGCTCTTTCTAGACCGACTGTTAGGGTTTTATTTTGGTGGAGGAGGTCCTTGCACCGCACTGAGTCTGGGACTCAGGGACGGGGGCTTGGAGTCCCAGTTTGGACGGGAACCTAGACACCCGAGATAGGAGAGTGATGGGTTGGTCCTGCTTGTGCCTAGGGTACAAGCGGGGCATGTGTTTTTGGGGTACCCAGCTGGGGGCATTGATTCGCGAATCACCGGGCGATCCAGTATGGCTTGTTTATGGTTTAGCATCGTAGTAAGAACTAAAAGATGAAAGATGGAAGATGGACAAATGAAATCTGATTGCTTACCACCTGCTTGAAAGTAGCACAGGTGTTTACATAGAATGGTTAGTTAATGAACCAATACGGCTATTAATAAAAATCGAATATAAGGACGCACACTTAGTAATGCTTCCTGCAGATGCAATGAACCCACAAGCCAGATAGCCTTGAATATCCTTGGAGTCTTTTTTTCCCACCGTTGGGTAAGTCTTGCTGAGTACAATTGAGTACTTAGGGTTTTATTCCTCCTGTTGCAAGTGACAGGTGTATGCTTGAGCTGACCTTTGTGTGTGGATACCTCCTGGTGGGCTCAACGAGGATTCCTTTACGCTGTGATCATAGTTGTTATTTATAACTCTCACCAAATGCTTTTATAAAGGAAAGTTTCATAATCTGTTGTCGTAGTTTATATATCAAAACTTCATCATGCCATGAATAGATATGTGTTTCCGCTGTAATACTGATCATATGTTTATATTCCGCTGTTTAATTAAATGATTCCTAACTCTGATAATATGATTACATTCCGCTGTTATAATAATAAATGTTATACTCTGACGTACATGCAAAGGGATGTAAGAAATGGTTCAGAATGATGTAAGCTTTATTCTCTCATTTGTGATCCTGATGGTAAAAATATGGATTTTCGGGTTCTCCCCTGGGGCGTACCCGACGGAACCGAGTAATTTAGTGTTCTCTTTTGGGTGCTTAGTGTCTAATGGAAGACAAGCACTTCTAGGAGGCATTAGATTAGGCGGTTCTGCCATAGGTGGTATCAGAGCATAAATGAGGAAATAAGGCTTCAAAAACCTTTTCTAAACTAAAATTTGACAACAAATTTTTGCAAAAAAGTTAGGACGTTTGTATGCAAAGTTATATAAGTAGCCCTATTACTATGGTTTTGTATCTAGGATAGATCGCACTCTACTGACTTAGATAGGATTAATCAAGTTTCTGCAGGTACACTGACTCGAGCATAGTCTGATAGTATCGCCTAGTTACACGGGAGAGAACGATGTGCCAAAAATCTAAGAACAGTTGCCCTATATGTTGACAACAGTGAAAGGACGTATAGGACATGCATTTATACATATCATGTTTGTGCATTATAGTGTCGTATTGCTGGTAGATACGCCATCCATAGGTGTCACGCGTGTCGTATTGTGCACGAATGACTCGTTCCTATTCTAGAGTTAGGTCTGTACTGTGGCTTCATGCTCGAGGTTTGCCTATGGTTCACGCCTGTCGTGACCCACGTCTCTCGATACCCCTTTTCTGTGCTCTTGTTGAACCCTTGCCCTACAGTCGTACTAGTCAGTATTGGCCTCGGACGTCGCTTGCCTTGAACACGTGGAATTTGGTCGATTCATCGTAGTTATCCTACGTGGGAACCCTGGTGGACCACGCTAGGACCACTGAACGCTCTGCCTTTATAAGTAGAGCTTGGCTTAGCCATTGGTACCACCACTCGGTGCACTTTAGCTCGCTTAGCTTTTCCCTTGAGCCAGTTTTTCGCTCAGCCTTCCTCGCAACCACCGCTAGAGATGGCAGGAGCCTGGGTTAGTACCTACTGCCTGAACGTTGAGGGTTTTCCCAGAATCCTGCATGCCACCCTGCAAAAGCTTAGGAGTCAGAGATTGTCCTGAGTATGAGGGCCATGAGTATTAGGAGCATGGCACCGAGAGGTGTGAGGTTACCATCTACATCGGGAAGAGTGAAGAGTTCCCCGACCTCACTGAAGCCTAGAGTGTGACCGCAACCGGGTTTCGCTTCATTGACACCTACTAGGTTGTGGCCCGCAAAGCCATGTGGTACCTCTACCAAATCTATGAGGAGCCCATTGCCCGTACCCCCATGAGGTTCTTTCCACCTTTGGACAAGAATCGGCGGGCATGGAGGGCTCACATGGAGGCTTTGCAAGGGCGGGATGTGCAAGAGGATAGTCCTACCGTGGTGCACTTGACCACGTACCTGCTCGCTCTAGATGAGCAGTACGACCATCAAGCCTTGGAACTAGGGGCGTGCCTTCGGTGCGCCGAGGAAGCTGAGGTCTTCAACCAGATGCTCCAGGTGTAGCTCACTGAAGCGCATGCCAGTGTTGCAGCTGCTGAGAGCCGGGAGACTGCCATGTTGAAAGCCCTGAAGGAGGCTGAAGATTGGCATGTCCATCAGCTATGGGTGGCCTATCTTGTCACCAGGGCCGAGCGGAGGACGTTGGCTGCTGAAAGGCGGGATGCCCCGATCTTGGAAGGGATCCCTATCCATCTGGCAAAAAGAAGAAGAACTAGTGTTGCAGCACCGCTAGCACCTCCACCCTCGGAAGTGTCAGAAGTCGAGCCCTTGATTCCTCTCACTTAGCCAATGCCACGAAAAGATGTAGATTAGTTGCCTTGGGATGCTGTACCCGTAGTAGTAGTGCTTGTTGTCGCTGTTCTTCAGTATTGTACTCTTGCCATTGTTGTCATCCATAGTTGTTGAGATCGTCCGCCAGTAGGGAAGGTGAATGCTGTATCATGAATGGGAGCCTAAATGCCTGTATGATGTACCCGTATAAGACCGTTGGAACATGCATTTTGTTTATTTTACTGTGTTTATTGCGTTCATCTACCTTAAGTTCGTTAGATGTGCTTAAGAGTTTCATGGGCGATATTAAGCGGGTTACAAGAGAAGTTGCCATTCAGATACCAGCAGATCAGCCGTGGTTGGATAATATAGGACACTGTATCGACTAATTGTGGATATCCCAGTAGAACACTTGAATATCTTTAAAACAAATCTGCCGTTGGATTTAAATTCCTTGTCCCTTGTTGTGAAGGGAACTTTTGTTGTTTGAATTTTTTTCCTTGCAATACTCCTCTTATTCTGTGGTCTATGATCCTACTACCTTCATGGCGTGTAAGTTGGTAGTAGTTGCCTGGTTAATAGCTTATGGTGCCACGACGAAACCGAGGGCTCCCTGTGGACCAACTGCCACATGTGACGCTGCTCAGCACGTGCTGGTATCGAGGTTATTAACCAAGTACCTTCACCAAGTTACACCGCCGTACTGTTTGTTTTTTTTAAAAGAAAAATTTTCTCCTTGGAAATGTTTAGGTGTTCAAATGGGAAATCCACAATGGGTTGAGGCAAAAGTGTTCTCTCAAGGTAAACAAGAGGTGGTTTTGGAGGAAGAAAGTATGACATGGTCTTAGTCTACATGAAAGACGGATGTGGTCAAGGAAGGAAAGCAAAAGAAGAGTAGTAAGGAAAGTCAACCTCAGGTAGTCAGGAGTAATAGAAAAGTCTGAGTGGACGTCTTGTCCCAAGCCCTGTGTTTAGTTGACCGCGCTACGCATGTTGGCTCATTTCGCTGCGTGCCCTATGGACGTTGTCTGTATCAAGCCCTTAGCTCCCCATTTTCGCGTGGTCGCAGCATCGTGCCACACTCGCCGTCCTTGTGCACTGTGCGCTTTTCCTTTTCCTAGTGTCCGATCGGCTCTCTACCACAGCCTTCATCCTCGTACCAGACCCCCCCTTACCCTCCCTCCTTTCTTCTTTTGTGAACATGGTCTTTCGCACAGCCTGCCTCGTCGAGCGGACTCCTCTCCTCTCCTCTCCCTTATCTTCTGCTCGTTCGCGCAGGAAGCGCACCATGTCTCCAACCTTATCTCCATAGCATGCACCGCTTGTGTATCCCATCCCCACCGCATCCGCTTCCAGGGTGTTGCGCCTCACCTCCGTTCACCTATATAAGATACCCTTGGTCCTTCCTCTTATTCTTCATCCCATTCTCTCAGCATTCGGAGTAGAGCTATGAGATCCAGTCGTCACTCGTAGAGTTAGGCTCGTCAGTCTAAGGTGATGGTGTAATCTGAGGAGGAGAAAGGATTTTGTTCTTCAAAGAAGTTCGAGTTCCCTTTGGTTAGTTGGTCTTAGGGTTCATGATGTTTGAGTTCTGGGAGTCCCGTTTCTGGACCATATGGTGCTATGCCATGTTTTGGATAATCATCTTCTTGTTGTTTCTCCATTGTCCTCATCTATCTCGACTTCTGGAGTAGGTCTCGGTTGTACCAAGTTGCTCTTAACCATGTATCCCTAGATCCCTGTGTGGTTTAGTATTCGAAGTCATGTAATCTTTTGTGTAATCCCTGATCTACGAAATGTAATTGCGTTTTCCCCTTCTGGTTCTATCTTCGAATCTCAGGACGAGATTCTTTTTAAGGGAGGTTGGTTGTAACACCCCTGGTGTTACGAGTTTATTTAGCACCGCGATTTAGGCATATGTCAAATCTTCGAAACGAGTTTCTTGGATTTTTTATTTAAAACGTATTCGACGCGATACGCGAATCCTGTGTGACTTAGTTTCGCGGACTCAAGTAAACGCTCAAGTTAAATCACGCCGAGCGTAGAAATAGTTAGGAATGTCAAATAGCAATTCTGGCCAATCGATAGCAAACGGTTAGTTCTATTAGATTAAGCATGAAAAGCAACATTTATAAATAAAATAAAATTCATTAATAAATAGAACAATATATATATATATATAGCTTTTGAATCAAATTTAAATTCGAGCTTGCTGAAGTTTTCCTGTGTCTAGACGTTGCAAATTTGACTTAAGTAGTAAACCGTTATATATGTATATATATATATATGTATGTATGTGTATATATATATACACGTTACGATAATAGCTCTAAATCAACGAACGTGTAACAGTGACGCTAGTGCTACGGTAAACGTCTCTGTCTATGCTCTCTGCAAGGCGATACAAGTTGACCGACCTCTTGCTTCCTCTTTCTTTTCTCCTGTTGTCTGCCTCTACTGGTTATTGCTGAAGGACTGGACGTTGCTTCCTCGCGACCTCACGCGCGTGGGTTTGTCGGCCTGGCTACGCTGGCTGCTTGCTCGCTGTGTCCCTTCTCTCTTACGTCTTTTCTCTTCTCTATGAGTACCTTAATGAGGATTTGACAGAATGCTATAGCTGCTGCTTTTTACTCCACTATCCAGTGCAGTATATCTAGTAATCTACCGCAGCGGGCAGCTAGAGAAAACAAATAATATTCTCAATGCAAAAACGCGCGTCGCGCCAGCATCCGTCCCTGTCATTGCTTGTCGGTCTCTGCGTGTTTTACCGGACCAAAGTCTAGATCATGTCAGACCTATCTTCACGCTGTTTCCCTCTCTTTCTTTTTCTACTGCCATGAAGAGGCATCCATGTTCTTTCTTTTCTACTGCCTGTGGTCACCGTCAGTGCTCTGCCTCACTTGTCTGGTCATGCTCGACCTAGCTTTTTGGTCTTGTCCAAATATTTTAATGAGAGCACCAACAGCCAACGCACTATAGCACAGGCAAGCCTAGTCTACGCTGCTGCCTTCTTCCTTTTTCTTTCTCCACTGCTCTCGCTTAGCTCTTTCTCTCTGGCTGCTGTGGCCATCACCGGTTTCCCCTCGCATACGCGCGTGAAGCCCACGGCCGCACTGGACCGAGCCGCCTCACCAGCCTCGCGCGAGCACATGCACGTCCCCTCTCCTTTCCCCTCTGCCTCGATCCACCACCATGGCCAGGCGCGCCCGTGCCCCGCGGCCTCTCTCGTGCGTCCCGCGCTGAACTATGGCAACCATGGCTGCATCGCCGTCCGCGCACGCGAGCTTCCTTGCCTCACGCCGGAGTCGCTGCTCCACGGTGCCGCGCGCATCCCCACCTTGCTGCTGCGCTGTCGTGCACCGACGGCTCCATAGCGCTCCACCTCCAGTCGTCGGCCACCATACCCGTAGCCACCTCGGGGCGCCCTTGGTCGTGCGCCGTGCTGCTGGCTGTTTTGGTTAGGTGCAGCGCCTCGGTCGCCACCACGCATGAGCGTGCGTGCCTTCGGTCCGCGCCGCGTCTCCGCGTGCCACACCACCGTAGTGCCCGCCATGGCCAGCCGAACGACGCCGAGCTACTTCACCGTCGCCCTGCCTCCCTCTCGGGCGTGCGCATGAACCCCCTGCGCGCCCGTGCCGAACACGGCCGCGTCCTCATTGCCCGTGCCAGCAGCGCCGTTTCCCATCCTTGCTCCTCGGCCATCACCGCCGGGCTGCCATGCCGTGTCGGTCGGTGCTCCTCTACTCCTCTGGACGTAGAAGACGAAGTGAAGGTGAGAGGGGTGAAAGTCCAAGACAAAAATTTATACAGGGTTCTTTACGCAAATACGTGACCCATAGGAATAGTGCTGAGTGTACTGAGGGGTAATTTAGTGGAAGCTCAGGGACCGTTTTGAAATTTTGTTGCGCTGCTGGCCTGTTACCGTCGCTGTCTGGGCCGCGCGCCTTGCCGGGCCGCCGGGCCCTTTTCTGCACGCGGTTTGCTGGGCCAGCTTGCCGCTGGCCGCCCGCGCCCTTCCAGGCCGCACTGCTGGGCCGTTCGCCCGTGTTGGGCCGCTGTCTGCGCCGCTTGGGCCGGCCGGTTGCCGCGCTGTGCGCTGGCCACGCGCCCGCCTTGGGCCGCCGTGCCTCTGGGCTGCCGTGGCCGCTAGACCAGGCGAGCTGGGCCACTTTGGGCCCAAGGGTCTTTTCTTATTTCTTTAGTATTTTGTTAATATTAGTAATCGACTGAATGATTGGAAATTCATAGTTAATAGTAGAAAATCATAAAAATGCCAAACCAGTTTCGTTAAGTTTCTAAAATCATAGTCTATCTGATAGGGTATTTGTTCACATAGTGTGATAATATTCTTGGGAGCTAGATAATTAATTTAAGGTAATTAATATGGTAAAAAGATAACCTGTAGGAATTATTGTGATAAATTGGTAATATTATAGGATCTAAAATAATTGTTGGGGAAATAACGCCTTATCCGACAACGAGTATATGTAGCCTAAGTACGGTCGTCGTTAGAATCAACCCGTTAACTCGAGAGGCGTACGTCGTATTTTTGAGTCACGATTGCAGTTGATTAATTACATCTTTGCATTTGCATTAATGCATATCATATAGGTACGATGATGGATCAACGGATCCATTGAAGGATGATTGGGAATCCAAGATGATGCAATGGGTGTTCTATCCAGATGATGGTGGATGATCTGAAGATGCAGATACTAACTTTTAATATATATCTTACCTAGGCAAGCCCCGGTGCATACCCCTATTTTCTGCAGTTTAAATTATAATTGTGCATTAAGTTTTAAGGAGTTGAATGAAACCCACTTGCATATATATCTTTATCCTATGAGTCTTACTAGTATGATAGGATCGTGTAGATTGCTATGTTATAGGACTCCGGTAGAAGTCGAGTGATTGTCTATCACTCATGAGATATAGGAAATATATTACTGGATTATTATCACTGGAAAAACATAAATGGTGGAAAGGAAAAATGGTGACTAGGCAGGGATGTGGTTTGGGTATTGGTGAGTGTAAGAGGTTGTGTCGCCGTGGACACAGGACATAGCTTGGTTATACTATTTTTCTCTGTCTGGTCGATTAAGGACCGTTCATTGCATGAGACTCTAGGCAGGTCACAGACTTATTATCTTGAGCACATACTTGTGTATGGACGCTTGGAAGACTTGTTGCTCTCTTGTCGCGGATCCGGCTCTTTCCGGACCGACTGTCAGGGTTTTATTTTGGTGGAGGAGGTCCTTGCACCGCACTGAGTCCGGGACTCAGGGACAGGGGCTCAGAGTCCCGGTTTGGACGGGGACCTAGACATCCGGGATAGGAGAGTGATGGGTTGGTCCTGCTTGTGCCTGGGGTACAAGCGGGACGTGTGTTTTCGGGGTACCCAGCTGGGTGCATTGATTTGCGAATCGCCGCGTGATCCGGTACGGCTTGTCTACGGTTTAGCATCTTAGTAAGAACTGAAAGATGAAAGATGGAAGATGGACAAAGGAAATCTGATTACTTACCACCTGCTTGAAAGTAGCACATGTGCTTACATAGAATGGTTAGTTAATGAACCAATACGGCTATTAATAAAAATCGAATATATGGACGCACACTTAGTAATGCTTTCTGCAGATGCAATGAACCCACAAGCCAGATAGCCTTGCATATTCTTGAAGTCTTTTCTTCCCTCCGTCGGGTAAGTCTTGCTGAGTACAATTGAGTACTCAGGGTTTTATTCCCCCTATTGCAGGTGACAGGTGGATGCTTGAGCTGACCTTTATGTGTGGATACCTCCTGGTGGGCTCAGCGAGGATTCCTTTACGCTGCGATCGTAGTTGTTATTTATAACTCTCACCAAATGCTTTTATAAAGGAAAGTTTCATAATCTGTTGTCGTAGTTTATATATCAAAAGTTCATCATGCCATGAATAGATATGTATTTCCGCTGTAATACTGATCACATGTTTATATTCCGCTGTTTAATTAAATGATTCCTAACTCTGATAATATGATTACATTCCGTTGTTATAATAATAAATGTTATACTCTGACGTACATGCAAAGGGACGTAAGAAATGGTTCAGAATGATGTAAGCTTTATTCTCTCATTTGTGATCCTGATGGCAGAAATGTGGATTTTCGGATTCTCCCCTGGGGTGTGCCCGACGGAACCGAGTAATTTATTGTTCTCTTTTGGGTGCTTAGTGTCTAATGGAAGACAAGCATTCCTGGGAGGCATTAGATTAGACGGTTCTGCCACACCGCCGAACATCTATCCAAACCTTCATGATATTTCTTACCAGCACTACTTCTTGTCCGTTGGAGCCGGAGACGCTGATGCTTCTACCCGTCGGCGAAACGACGAGTCTTGCAAAGCCATCTCCGCCTCACACAGTTGTTTCTTGGAGAAACCATGAACAGCTGCTTGACGCACCAAATCCGGCGTGAATGGCGACTGGGACGCGACCTCAGAATCATCATCGTCCGCCAGTGACCAGAATTTGGATTTCGTTCCTATGGGACGGAGGTCCGCTGCCGGGTCAGGTATAGGCCGTCTCCCACAGTCATCGACGAAGTGCCATTCGCCGTCCTCATCCTCCGCCCCGTCTCCTTCCACCGAAACACTAGAAACACGTACCTGTGTATTGCTCACCTGATCCGCCGTTCGCCGGCGGAGATCCAAGACCAAAGGTGGACGCCGTCGCTGTGGGCGCGTCCTCCACCGCCCTCTCTCGCTCTCACTCATAACTCCCCTAGCACGGAGACCAGAGAGTTCACCGTCGTGTCCTCCTGAGACGTCTTACATGAACTTCTCTTGATGGTAATAAACAACATACTAGCTAGTATAAAAGATGAACAACGTGACACAAAATGTGACTTAGAGGATCTGGACGCTTGGCAAGCAACCCATCGGGGGCAGTCCGACAAAAATAAATCTCCTTCCTCCAAGCATTATCATGGCCTGAGACATATGGTATGGGCTACAAATTATTACAGATAACAGATATGCCAGATGCTAGTTTGACAATGGAAATGTGTACCTGGGTATAATTAGCGACGTGTGCTATCAGGTGATTCTCATACAGTTCCATACTAATTGCATTTGACCGATTTGTTGCAAGATAGACTGAAAGCAAATCATTTGTACCAGAGCTTATCACAAAGGCAGCCCTGTTAACAAGTCGCTCTGCTCTTCTTGGTCCAAGCAGTGTTCGGATGAGTAGCTTGTAACGGAAAAGGTTGTGCAGTTGTGCAGAGAATGACATCACATTCTATAAGTAGGAAGCTTAGCTGGTTAGTAGTTCAGAAACTCAAAGTAAAATTGCTCGCACTAGTGTGCGTAACCTAAACACGTATAAGCGATAAATATGCTCTGTTACCCATCTACAGCATAATGCTTGAATAGCTCAATCTGATTCCAATCTTCATCAATTCTATCATAGCTTTACCAGTTAAAACAATGTAACAACTATTTTTTTTTTGTTTTAATCATGTAGCATTGATATTTACAGTTCTGTTGAGATGGATCTTATTGCAGGTGCAATCATGTTATGATGACATACTATTCTGTTGGCAGTGCTGTCGTCATATCCGGAGCCGCCTGATGCAAAGCTCACACCCCTCCTGAGCTGGGCCAACCTCAGATTCGGGTCAAAGAAACCTGGAATAATCCTCGATATGCCTAGTTTCTCAGCTGCATAACATCAAAGCCCTCAGTTAAGTATCCTAAACATTAGTCACCTTGAAAGGGCAATGCAGTGTTTTCATGGATTCATGCATGCGCTTGATCTTGTTCAAGCATCATGCAACATCTATCTGTACATGCTGTAAAAGCAGAGTAGTGGTAGTATCATAAGCAAGGGGAGATAAAGGGGATGGCTCTTGTTACCTAACATATCTGTGGCTAACCGGCCAGTCGGCCTGCGTCCGTAGAAGTTCACGCCGTAGGGCAAGAAATTTGCCCTGGCTGTGCTGGGTAGATGGTTGTTGTTTCCAGGGTCCACGGTTGAGTCTCCAAGTACAAGGAGTGTAGTACAGCCCGTAGTGCGGTTGATCATTCCAGGTGGTGCCGGCGCTGCCACCCCAGGAGGATCCTGTGGTGGCACAACCAACCTTGGCGGTGCCGGATCCTCCTGATCCGGTGGTGCTGAATCCTGGTTTGGTGCTGCCGGTGGTCCTGGATCCTGCTTTGGTGATGCTGGTGGTCGTCGATGTGGTGGTCCCCGCCGTCGTGGAGGTGGAGGTGGAGGAGGAGGAAGAGGAGGTGTTGGCCCAGGCGCCTGCGGTGGCGTTTGCTGATCTGCTGGTGGTGGTTCGGGAGACTCTGGTGCAGTCTCCGGTGCATCGATCTGCTGGTGGTGCTGTTGTTCTTGCGCGGTGCAACTCCCCGGCAAGCAATGCCACTATGAGTAGCAGCTGGAAACCCCTCATGGCTTGTATTGTATGAGGATGAGAGGAGGAGAAATCGAGGCTTGGGTTGGCAAGAGCTACGGATGCGTGTATGTATGGCTGTGCAGCATGAAATCCCATGTATATATGCAAAGTGTATGAGCAAAATGCGGTGCCCTGTGAAACCCATGAATCCCTTCCAAAGATGATTTGGTGCATGTTAGGTGAGGGCTGGTTTGGTTACTCTGGGCTACTTTGGTTCATAGAGAAGGAAGCGGAATGCAGATGAGCCAATGCTCCCAATGGCTGCTGTGTTCCCTGTTTGAGCCGAAGAAAGAAACTGCATACCGGCTGTGCTGTGGGATTCTTGGAGGGATGTTTTTTTTTTAAAAAAAAAGGGCTAAAATTGCTCACCTGCAGTGACAAGTATTTGGAGGTGTCTGAATTTTGTGGTGGCATGGGCATTTGGAGGCCGGTGTTCTCAGGCTGGAGTTCAGCCTAGTAGCACAGGCATGGTTAGAAGAAGAGTCAACGAAGCCACTTACTGCAGTTGAGTTTGGTGAGGTTCAGTTCATTTACAGAAGTGGCATGAGGTTAGCCTCATTACATGATCGAGGTGTGTTGTGTGTGTGTGTGTTGTGCAAAGAGTTTGGAAGGTGTTTCCAGAGCAGAGAGAAGCTGTATTTCCAACTGAATGAATGGAATATATAAAGCTCTTTTGTCATGACTGTGTTGTGTAAATCAGTAAGTGTAAACTAGTGTACTTACCTTTGATGTTCGCTGTAAAGGTAGTGTTTGTTTCTCAAGATTTTGATGAGAAGAGCTACCTGCATTTCAAGTGTGGCAAATGCAGCAATGCAATTGGGTCAGATGCTGTCTGGTTCAGAATGTGTCTGATAATAACGAAAGGAATGGCGGAGAAGTAAAAAAGCAACAGCAGCTGCTGCTGAGGAAAAAGAAATGGATCTGGGTCGCTGCTTCCCTGATCGGACGGTCCGGAAGAGGATAAACATGCATGCACTCTGCTCTGCCGTGCCGTCTCCGAGCAAGGCTGCTCTGCTCTGACGTGCTGTTGGCCAGGCCTGGGCGTCGTCGTCGCAACTCGCATCGCAGCAACCAGCAAGCAGCCTCGGCAGTCGGCTCTGCGCTGCTATCAGCAATGGCCATGGAGGAGCAGCAGCCACCTCCTGCTCCTGCGCCGCCCGACCTGCGCTACCTCTCGGGGCTGGGCAACAGCTTCTCGTCGGAGGCGGTGCCGGGGTCGCTCCCCGTGGGGCAGAACAGCCCGCTGGTGTGCCCGCTGGGACTCTACGCCGAGCAGCTGTCCGGCACCTCCTTCACCACCCCGCGCGCCCGGAACCTCCGCACGTACGTCTCTCTCTCTCTCTCTCTCTCTCTCTCTGCCATTCCATTCCAATTAGGCAATCAATCACACAAGCTCCCCGTGGGGATGGGGATGAGAAGGGATGGGGATCGGATTCATTTTGCTCCTCCTCTTGCTTCCGCTGCAGGTGGATGTACCGGATCAAGCCGTCGGTGACCCACGAGCCCTTCTACCCGCGGAAGCCCACCAACGAGCGCCTCGTCGGCGAGTTCGACCGCGCCACCACCGTCGCCACGCCCACGCAGCTGCGCTGGAGGCCCGCCGACGTGCCCCTCCACCCGGGCCTCGACTTCATCGACGGCCTCTACACCGTCTGCGGCGCCGGCAGCTCTTGCCTCCGACACGGATACGCCATCCACATGTCGTGCTTCCTCTCCTCTCCCCTGCAGCTGCTTCTTATCTTACAAGCAACTAGAAGTTGACTGAATCCTTGGATCCATCCTCATGTGCGTAACGTAGGTATGCTGCTAACAAGTCCATGGATGGATGCGCCTTCTGCAATGCCGACGGTGACTTCCTCATTGTTCCCCAGCAAGGAAGTAAGTTCTTCTATCACCTAATTAATCACCAGGGAGGATTTCATTCCCGTTACATTCTTCTGAACCTCTTCTCCCCTAGAGTGTGTTTAGTTACCCCAAAATTCAAACTTTGGCACTATGCAAAAAAAAATTCTCCGTCACATCAAACTTACGGTACATGCATGGAGTACTAAATGTTGACGAAATCAAAAACTAATTACACAGTTTGGTTGTACTTTGCGAGACGAACGTTTTAAGTCTAATTAGTCAACGATGGGATAATTAGGACCAAATACAAACGAAATGGTACAGACCGCATAGTGATTCCGGCGGTGCCAACTTTGGGCAAGGCCTAGTGTCTGTCAGCTAACACTTCAACTAAATATTATTTTGCTTCAAAATTCACATATATACTAGTCTTTTGTCACCGGACAATTCAACTACCACTACTTCACTAGACTAGAGTAATCGCATCACATTCTTCTGTTGCTCCCCCCCCCCCCCCCCCCCCCAAAACAAATTAAATGCTGTTGGCGTCGCTTTCAGTGTTCCACCTGTGCCACTCCATGTCCTTCCATCCTGCCTTTATTATCTCCACGATTTCAAAGCCAAAAGCAAATGGTTGCCCCATCGCTGTTGCAGGGAGGGTCATAAGCATATTTGGTGCGATGTCTATTCAGCATTTCAGCAGCGCTTACCTTCTCTTTCTGTGTGGAGATGATAATAAAGCACATGTTCACTATCTGTCATGTTCTTTTGCCATCACACAAGCCCAGGGTTATTCATCACAACCGAGTGCGGAAGGCTGCTCGTTTCACCCGGCGAGATCGTCGTGATTCCTCAAGGTTTCCGCTTTGCTGTTGACTTGCCAGATGGCCCCTCGCGTGGCTATGTCTCTGAGATCTTCGGCACCCATTTTCAGCTCCCCGATCTTGGCCCAATTGGTAATATAGCCCCCGGTGCCTTTCTTTTTATGGCTTCCCTTTTCCAATTTTGTCACACCGAGAATCCAAAAGAGCATACCTAACTCTGACTGTGTGTGCAGGTGCCAATGGCTTGGCTTCACCGAGGGATTTCCTTTCCCCCACGGCATGGTTTGAGCAGGACCACCACCCTGGATACACAATAGTGCAGAAGTATGGTGGCGAGCTGTTCACTGCCACTCAGGATTTCTCTCCATTCAATGTGGTAGCGTGGCATGGGAATTATGTCCCTTACAAGGTATCCATTGTACCGTGAGTCCTTTTCACTTGTCATTAAGCCCTTGTTTAGTTCCACCCCAATTTCTAAAAAGTTGCTACAGTACCTGTCACATCGAATGTTTGCGGCCCGTGCATGGAGCATTAAATGTAGACGAAAAGAAGCGAGACGAACATTTTGAGCCTAATTAGTCCATGTTTGAACACTATTTGCCAAATAAAAACGAACGTGCTACAGTAGCCCTAAAATCCAAATTCCTATAACTAAACAAGGGCTAAAATGTGTCTTCTCTTGTTTCTTGACTTCCATTCTGTTTCCTGTCAGTATGATCTGAGTAAGTTCTGTCCATTCAATACCGTCCTCTTTGATCATGGCGACCCATCAGTAAACACAGGTAACTGATTTTCATGGTAGGATTCAATTTGTGTGGAATTCGCTGCATCTTCAGGCCTACCCACTAACCATTCTGTGCCTCGTATGATTTGCTCAATTGATTTGCAGTTCTAACTGCACCAACTGATAAGCCTGGCGTCGCACTGCTTGATTTCGTAATATTCCCACCTAGATGGCTGGTTGCTGAAAATACATTCCGCCCTCCGTACTACCACCGCAACTGCATGAGCGAATTCATGGGCCTCGTTTATGGGATATATGAGGTAAGATAAGAGGAACCAGATGAATGGCTCTCTCTGGCATTTGGAATGCAACACAGCAATCTTTCTCAAGGACGATGCATAACAAGATAGTGGTTTGTGTTTGTGAACCTGTGCAGGCTAAGGCCGATGGTTTTCTTCCTGGTGGCGCCAGTCTTCACAGCTGCATGACACCACATGGGCCAGACACCAAGACGTATGAGGCAACAATCAGCCGTGCTGGTGCCAACGAGCCATTCAGGCTCAGTGGTACGTTGGCGTTCATGTTTGAGTCTTCGCTTATCCCTCGAGTGTGCCGATGGGCTCTGGATTCCCCGTGTCGAGACCTCGATTACTACCAGTGCTGGATCGGATTGAAGTCACACTTTTCACATGACAATGGTGGAGTGCCTGCTGCTGGCGCGGATGAGAAAGAGTAGCTAGCTGGCTTGCTGCAGCAGCCTCCGATCCTCCTCGCGTGTGTATACTATGTACTCCACTAGTTTATAAGCTGTGTTGTGTAGAAGTAGAAGGCAGAATAAATCTTGGTCCAAACAGAGAGGCAGAATGAAACATACATTACAGACTCTGCTGGCTCTTGGGTCCTCAGCTGTAATGCTAGCTCTGCAGTCTGTAGAATGTACTAGACACTAGTGTGCATAACCATAACGTACAGAAGCAAGCAATGGCATTAGCAAGGGAATAAATGACAGGTTACATACATGTGTATAGAGGACTAACTGATGTGTTAGTTACATACATGCTTTGGCTCCTAGGTGCAGTGATGTTGATGATGCAATGTGGAGTCAATATGACACGTCAGGAAACGAAGGGACAGGCCGGAAAGGGGATGGATGGAATGTGATATATAACTGCATCATCCTCATCCTGAATTCCTGATATATACTCTATGTGATATTTTAGCAGCTTGATTAATGGGGGCAGGCAGGCAAATCACAAATGCATGGCTGTTGGTTTCTGGAGCTTCGTTGCTTCAGTGTCTCCTGCTGTCGGTTTCTGAAGCTTTTAGCGGGCAGGGACAGGCGGCTGATTGTGGTACGCTAGTGGCGTGGGCCATGTGTTGGTTGTTGGGAGATTTACCTTCTGATTGGATTGCTGATTGGCAACCCTGTCCTGTACTGTACGATTAGGTCATAATCATATTACTAAGCAAACTTTATAAATATAGCACATATAAATAAACTTGACTGGACCGATAATACTAAATAAATAAATAAAGTAGTAGGAACAGATTTGTGAGGCGAGCAAATTGTCGCATCGATGGATAGAAATTGTCATGTCGCGAATGCTAAGATATATTGGAAGTTTGGAACTGTGACGCAGACAGAGCGCCGGTCTGTCAACATAATCCCAATTCCATCCGGTATTACTGTTTGAGGTGACTTTTGAGAATCATTCAGCAGCGCCGGCAAATGTCAGGAGAGGGAGAGCTAGCAATGTTTCCAAATGCGTTTTCCAGGGGGAAGAAGAATACCGAAACTGAAGGGTTAAACTTACATAGGTTAATCATAATAAGCTAACTTGCATTTGGTTGCTTGATAACTCTGATCACTAGTAGTTAGGACGAACAGTGATAATGGGTTAAACATAGGTTAATAATAATAATAAGCTAATAAGAGTTAAGGGGCTCTAACCACCAATTGTCCTCATTAGCTATTATGTTACCCCATATTTAGCTTCCTCCTATTTGGCATTCAGAACACAGGAGTAATTTTTAAGCCATATTGAGTCATCATAACTAAGAAGAGAGTTGTACATACAGTGCAATGTGATTTATAGATGCTTGCAAAGCAAGATAGGATATGAGTGATCAGAGTTGGCACGGTTCGAGCAACCCAATGCAAGTTAGTGTTGTGAGTTGTGACGTATCAGGGAGTAATTGGATTGGATAGCGAGAAAAAAAAAATAGTGAGTTAGTCAATTGGTTAAGCAATCTATCTTGCTAGACAGTCAGATGTAGAAATGAACTAGGTACAAGATGTAGAGAGCCAAGTGCAACAAGTCACATCAGTAATCGTCCTGCAATGGCTGACCAAGGCCTTGTTTAGTTCCTTTCTTTAAAATTTACTCTATATCCCATCGAATATTTGGACACATACATAGAGTATTAAATATATACTAAAAATAACTAATTGCACAATTTGCGACAAATTTACGAGACAAATCTTTTAAGCCTAATTAGTCCATGATTTGACAATATGGTGCTACAGTAACACATGTTCTAATGACAGCTTAATTAGGTTTAATAAATTCGTCTCGCGGCTGATGAATTCTATAATTTATTTTTTTATTAGTATCCGAACACCCCATGTGACACCCTCATATGATACTCAATGTGACACTCCAAAACTTTACGCCCTAGATTTAAACAAGGCATAAATCAAATCAGATTTTTTTTATTGTGCTTATATTGCTCAATACAAGTAATTACAATTTATGTATTATTATAGTAATTCCTCCGTTTTAAAACATAATTACATGTGATTTATTTGAGTTTTCATGGGTCACCAATTCTTGCACCTGAAAAGATCAATATGCCGAAGAGGGGAGGTGAATTAGGCTAATTCTAAATTTCTTTGCAATAATTAAACTCTACGGTTAACCCAATTAACCCCTTGTGCCTAAAAAGTGTTTCTATTGATCTAACGCACAAAAGTTTAGCACCCTAAGTTCCAATGCTACTCTAGCATGATAATTCTAGGAATGTAAATGGCAAGAATTGAATTGCTCAAAGTAAATGTTCAAAGTAAAGAGAGAAGGAGGAACGCGGCGATATTTTACTGAGGTATCGGAGAGTCGCCACTCCCCACTAGTCCTCGTTGGAGCACCCGCGTAAGGGTGTAGCTCTCCCCTTGATCCGCGCAAGGATCAAGTGCTCTCTACGGGTTGATGCTTCGACACTCCGTCCCACAACCGCTCATAACTTGAGTTGGGTCATCCACAAGCACCGCCAGATGATCACCAAGCTCCCAATCACCACCAAGCCATCTAGGTGATGGCGATCACCAAGAGTAACAAGCACGAACTCTCACTACCACGATAAGCCTAATGAGAAGGGTGGATGCACACTTTGCTACTCTTGATCTCACTAATGAGGGTTCTCTTTGGAATTCTCAAATCTCAATCACCTCACTAGGACATTGCTCTTCTTGGCAATCTCAAATGTATTTCTCAGCTGTTGGAGTGAGCAAAAGTCCCTCCACACATGAATGGAAGAAGTATTTTTAACATGGGCTGAAAAATAAACCGTTATGTGCCTCTGCGGGGTGACCGGATGCTCTGGTCATGTTAACCGGACGCGCCGGTCAGTTCACCCCGAACTCCAGTGTTTAAAGTGTGACCGAACACGTTCAGTCGTGATTTTCCCTCTCTAGAACCTTACTGAAGTCGATCGGACGCTAGCCCTCAGCGTCCGGTCACATGACCTCTCAGCGTCCGGTCGCACCAGACGAAAACACCTTGGTCAAATGAACTGACCGGACCCTAAGCCAGCGTCCGGTCACACCGGAGCCAGCGTCCGGTTAGTATTTGACCCTCCATTCACTTCCAACTTTCGAACGTACGTGAATGAAGTTTGCTCTAATGGATCTAAGGGCTTTTTAGGAGCTACCTAGTGCTAGGATTAGCAAGTGTGCACCACACCTAACCCACTAGACTCACCTAGGTCAAGCTACCTGTCCATACCCCCCTTAATAGTACGATCAAAGGAAAAATAAAATCCTAAACTACTTTAAGTGTCTCTTCAACTCCAATCGGCACTTAGAACTAGTCCATCCTTAACCTTGTCATTCATCCTTTAAAAACCAAAATGATTTCCATCGTAGGGGCATGACCACCATGATAGCCTAATCGATCTTCATTACCATGACCTAACTTGATTGTCTGTGCAAAACACACGTTAGTTATAGTAATCAAGTATTGTCATTAATCACCGAAACCCAACAAGGGGCCTAGATGCTTTCAATCTCCCCCTTTTTGGTGATTGATGACAATACTACATCGAGTATGTAAAAGAGTTGAGGTTTTTGACATGCTTAGTTCATATAAGCTTTTGACAATAAGAACAAGAGAGTTAGGCAAACTTATATGACCCAAGCCAACATGATGTACTCAAAAGATATGAAATAAGCATAAGTACAAGTAATAAAGCTCATTTGCATCAGAGTAAAATGCGAAAGCAAAAGCAAATGAGCTTAGCATAAGTGATATGACATAAAAATAATTCAAAGTAGAGAGCACACATGTCATATATCACGATCACATAGATATCACTATCACATAAATATAGTTTAATGCATAAAAGTAAACACACGATGAATGCATAATAGTGTATCACATATAAAAACCAAATATAATAGATAGTCTAAGTAAACTAAGCTCCCCCTAAGTCGCTCTCCCCAAGACTAACATACTCGATCCATCTCCCCCTTTGGCGTCAAACACCAAAACCTAAGGGTCGGTCGGCGGGGCTACAGCGGACGAGTCGGGCGCTGAGGTACGAGGAGCAAGCTAGAACTGAGTGCCATCATCATCTAAACCAGAACTCTAAGCTGTCTGATCCTCTGTAGCTGGAAGCGACGCTGAAGTGGTCTGGGTCGAATCAACAACTGGAGCTGTTGTAGACTGTGTAGGTATGACTGGAGCAGTCGGCTCTAATGATGCCACTGAGGAAGGGAGCGTCTCTGTAGTCCCGATAATAGGTGCAACTATAGAAGGACTTGGGACATGCAAATATGGCGGAGTAGACTGCCCTGTCAACTCACTAAAAAATGCACCAAGGCTCCTGGACATTGTACTCTCTAGCACTAGCAGTGAGGAAGTCTGAGCCAGTGTGAAGCCCGTCTAGAGAGGTGTGAACTGTGGGGCTAACATGGGCGAAGCAAACCACTAGGACACCTACTCTATAGGTGAAGCAAACTGTGCTAGTGGCTGTCCCTGACTCTGAAGCCCACTAGGCTATAATGCTAGAGTCATAGAAGTGGTGGTAGGGTAACCAAGCTAGGGTGAAGACTGTGGCGGTGGAACCCCAATAGTTGTCACTATGCTACAGAAATCCAAGGAGCTGCTGCTGCATGAGGAGCTACTGCTGATGCATGCTGCTGCTATTGTATGGCCTGCTACTGCCGCTGAAACTCATCCTATCGAGACTGGAACTGTGCAAAGGTAGTGGCGGTCTCCTGAGCCTGGCGAGCCTGATCCTGCCTCATCCGCTCAAGTATGGAAGTAGAGCGGGGTCAGTCTACGGTGCAGATAGAGCTGAACTAGAGCTATCGGCCTCATGATCATGTCGGCATAGAGGCATCTGAGGAATATCGTGGTAGTCCTCATCTAAGCTATCACTGGGGTCACTCTCGACCATCCCCTCCTGCTAAGCGTCAAGCTGCTCCTCCTCTATAGCTGCTATGCCCCTGATAGTATCATCCTGCTGGGCTACTGTCTTTGGCACATCTAGGACGATGACATAGCTAGCTAGGTGCAGTCGGTGTACTATGGCAGATCATCTGAGTCAGGTTATATGCAAGGAACTCTGTCGTAGCACCACTGTACTCAGCTAGCATCTTAGGTGGCCTCACTATAACTGCCCTATGAATAAGAAACGTGATCTAGTGGGCATAGGGCAACTGTCGGTGACCTCTAAACCCCTCAGCAATAGTATCATCTATCTCTGATAGAAGGAGATCCCAAATATCAAACACTGTTTGTTGCATCGGATAGTTTAGTAGCCACAACTGTATGCGAGTCAAGCCCTCACGATACCCTATCCTCGGAAGTAGTGTCCTCCTCATAATGGCATTAAGCACTCTAGCAGTGGGAGTAAGATCACTGGGTGTCCTACTAGACCCCTCGCAGAATGGCTCTGTGAAGCGGTGGTGGACTAGATCTATAGGGGGCACCATCTCGCCATGAGGACGTCTAGGGGCGCTGTCTGTCCATAGCAAACCTCATGTAGTCGGATGGGCTACTCCTGAAGCCTGAGTATCTCTTTGACCCTAGTGCTCGTTAGCCTATAATCTCTGCCACTGAATGCAAAGTGTATGAATCGGTGTTGCGGGTCAATTTAGAGAGAAGCATAGAACTGACGGACCCAAGATGGAACATACAATCCTATCCATCCAATCAAGTCTGTCAACCCTGTTAGATATGCAAGGTAGGGGTGAATTTGCTCTCCAGCTGCTGCAACAATAGACTCTATGTTGCACACCTTCTGAGATCTAAAAACAGCTCCACTGTTAAGATATGCATTGTAGAAATCCTCCTACAGTGGTGTGTAGAAGCCCTTAGAAGCTCTATCATCCCTCCTCGGTGGGAACCACTGCTCAAAGTCCACAAATCTGAGCTGCTGCACCTATTTGCCCATGGCAGCCCTCAGATCTAGATAAGTCACTGGAGGCGGACCCTGTGGTCTGGGCGGTGGACAAGAACCCCTCCGCTGTGTATCTGCCCTCGGTGTGACTAGAGCACGGGTATGACTAGAGCGATGAAGCTATGGCTGAGGTGCCTACTTTGTCTCCTTAGCCCACTGTCCCTCTTGAGTTTGCTCTGCTGCCTGTGGCTCCTACTATAACTCCCCCCGAGGCTGACTCTCATCCAAGACAACTCATCATCCCACAACCATGACAGTCCCAGCTAGACCACCATGATGGTGCTCAACCTGCTCTAGTGCGGCCCTCGTAGATGGAGAGAGCTGATCTACAATAACAACACCACTGCAAGTACCTCCTCTCTCGGCACACTCTGTGGCTATCGGTGTTTCAAATAAGCACCGGCGTGTAAATTTATAGTTATGCGCGTTAGGCCTAGATGGTGCGCTAATGGACACAAGATCTATACTAATTCGGGCTGAATGTCCCTATGTCCAGTCTGTTGCTGCTCGTGTTATTAGCACCGAAAATGGTTCATAGTAGGGGGTACAAACGGTTGAGAGAGGGACTGGTCCCAGATCTCTGATGGAAGGGTTAAAAGGATGTCAAGAGCCTGATAGCAGCTTGACTGTGTGTGATGTGTGTTGTTCATCAAGCGTCGGTCCCTTCGTTGAAGGAAGCACATCCCCTTTTATACATGAAGGGGATGACTTTACAAGTGAGAGGGCTTGGATGCATACGCTACCTAGCCTTGTTGTTCACGTCTACCATGCCTTGTTGTCCATTCCGGTGGGTACGAAAGGATGATAAGCGCCTACAATACTGTGTTTTCTATGGGCTCAGCTAGAGGCTAGATTTGAACAAGAAGGTTGAGATGACCCTATTCACCTTAATGCAGGTCGGGCAAAGGCCGTTGAGGCTCATCTATGTTTTCTCTCCTAGCTCTGGTTCAACGCGAGGTGGCCCCGGACCCTTCGCTGGTCAGCCATCGAACCTCGATCTCTTGATCTTGGATCAAGTGGCTCGAGCCCCTGAGCCCTTGAGGGTCTGCTAGGGGTCAGCCATGTTTTCACGCGTTACCCCGTCCTCGGTTTCCGCGACTGAAGGGGCTGAGTTGACGACACTTGCCTCGATGGCTCAAGTGTCGCGCCCAATGAGCTCGCTAACGGGTATGTTCGTATGGAATCCGAATCCATCATTCACTGATGGGGTCGGCAGAGCCCTCATGTGGCATTCCACTACTTCTGAACCTGCCTCCCGGCAGATGCCCAAGCATTTGTTGGGCTCAGGCGGCCCATTGGCCTCTCCTCGATGGAGATTCTGTGGGTCTCGCTCGAGGTTAGAATCAAACGAGAAAGGTCGAGGTGTCCCTATCTGCTTCTAAATGGGGTTGGGCAAGGCTGCTGGGGCTCATTTTGGTTTTTCTCCCCTAGCTCTGTTTGACACGAGGCGGCCTCGAGCCCTTCGCGGGCTAGCCTTTGAACCCCGGTCAGGCGTCGCTCATATTGAATGAGGCGGCTACCGCTTCATGACACGGCACGAAGCGTTGAGATGCAAGGGTTTGCATATGCAATGTTTGAATGCATGAATTTAACATATAGTTTAATCGAGACGAAAGTGGGGGTTGGTAACGTTACCTTGGTGGTATGAGCCGTGGGAAGCTCCTACCAGACATGTCCGTGCCAGGTTTGGGTCCAACGTTTGTGACGAGGCCAGCGTAACCTACATAAGTATCATGATTTTTTGTTTCTGTCTCTCGGTGGCTTCTCAGTGATCTGTTAGCTTCCCCCCTAAAAGGATCAAGATGCCCAAGAGGGGGGTGAATTGGGCTAATTCTAAATTTTCTTGCAATAATTAAATCCTACGGTTAGCCCAATTAACCCCTTATGCCTAGAAAAGTGTTTCTATTAATCTAACGCACAAAGGACTTGCAACCTATGTTCCAAACTTACTCTAGCATGGCAATTCTATGAATGTAAAAACAAGTATTGAATTGCTCAAAGTAAATGCTCAAAGTAAATAGTGAGAGAGGAACGCGGTGATATTTTGCCGAGGTATCAGAGAGTCACCACTCCCCACTAGTCCTCGTTGGAGCACCCGCATAAGGGTGTAGCTCCCCCTTGATCCACGCAAGGATCAAGTGCTCTCTACGGGTTAATTCTTCGACACTCCATCGTGGTGAATCACCCAAAACCGCTCACAACTTGAGTTGGGTCACCCACAAGCTCTGCCGAGTGATCACCAAGCTCCCAATCACCACCAAGCCATCTAGGTGATGGCAATCACCAAGAGTAACAAGCACGAACTCTCACTTGACCACGTGAAGCCTAATGAGAACGGTGGATGCATACTTTGCTACTCTTGATTCACTAATGAGGCTACTCTCTTGGATTCTCAAATCTCAATCACCTCACTAGGACCTTGCTCTTCTTGGCACTCACAAACATGTTTCTCAGCTATTGGAATGAGCAAAAGTACCCCCACACATGAGTGGAGGTTCTATTTATAACACCGGCTAAAAACGAACCGTTATGTGCCTCTGCGGGGTGACCGGACGCTCCGATCATGTTGATCGGACGCTCCGGTCAGTTCAACCCGCACACCAGTGTTTAAGTGTTGACCGGATGCTGTAAGCGTTTGATCATCTAGTCGCATTTAACCCTCACTAGAACCTTACTGTACTCGACTGGACGCTAAACCCCTAGGGTCCGGTCAGTATTGACCGGATGCATCCGGTCACAGATTTTCTCTTCTGGAACCTTACTGGAGTCGACCGGACGCTGGACCTTAGTGTTCGGTCACTTGACCACTCAGCGTCCGGTCATGCCAGATGCAATCTCCTTGGTCAAATGAACTAACCAGACCCTGTAGCCAGCATCTGGTCCGATCGAAGCCAGCGTCCGGTCCGATCGGAGCCAGCGTCCGGTCAGCATTTGACCCTCCATTCACTTCCAACTCTCGATCATATGTGAATGAAGTTTGCTCCATAGGATCATAGGGCTGTTGTGGAGCTACCTAGTGCTAGTTTTAATAAGTGTGCACCACACCTAACTCACTAGACTCATCTAGGTCAAGCTACCCATCCATACCCCCTTAATAGTATGGCCGAAAAACAAAGTCCTAAACTACTCTAAGTGTCTCTCCAACTCCAATCGACACTTAGAACTAGTCATCCTTAACCTTGTTGTCCATCCTTTGAAAACCAAAATGATTTCCATCGTAGGGGCATGACCACCTTGATTGTCCAATTGATTTCCATTACCATGACCTAACTTAATTGCTTCTGCAAAATACATATTAGTCATAGTAATCTTGTATTGTCATTAATCACCGAAATCCAACTAGGGGCCTAGATGCTTTCACCCCCGAAGGGGGTTCTATAGGTGGACCCCTCCAAACTCCTTTTGGGATGGCGGGAGCTAAGGTTAGTAGTGTGAGGAATTGTAAACGTGATTATGCTAGTGAACCAAAAAAACACCGTAGCCATCGGGGCGTAGGGTCTGGTGGTTCATCCAGTTCTACTCATTGTTGTATTCCCACATGCTGTGCTTTTGGTTTCCCAAACATAAGGAGGGGTCGGGCTAAGAGGGTGTTTAAACAAACATGCACCCTCGGCAGCCCCCGAGCGATGTACGTGCCCCTGTCATTGCTGGGGTCGGAGGCCCAGTAAAGAATTTAATACTCAAAGTAAGTAAACAGGGGTACTTATCTTTCAATTGATCGTTCGTTCATTGTTTTGCCTGGGCCGCTTGATTGACCTAGGAGGCCCATTGGACTCCCCCTGGAGGGAGGTTCTATCTTTGGGTTGTTCCATGGGCCTTTCGCCTTTCCTCCGCTACTGTGCCCCTTCTTTAAATAAGGAGGGGGAGTGGAGTTCTCGCCTCATTCCTAGCCAGCCTCTGAGCTGCCACCACTTCTCCTTCCTTTCCACCGAATGCGGCGGTTCCTGAGTAAGAGAGGGTGATGCGAGGGAGAGAACAACTCATAGGTTTGCTTGTGAATTCAGAGCGTGATGTCGAGCTAGAGGTCATCCCATGTAAATGAGACGGTGCAAGCCATCCTTGCTGTGGGCACACCACCGCCACCGATGGAGGACGGGCACTAGAGGGCGCCAAGCATTGTCGACCTTGCCGTCATTCGTTGCAGCCTTCCTTTGGTGGGAAGCGCCTCCTGTCCCAATGCTATTGTCGGGGTTGGAGCTGATGATGATGGCATAGTCCCTGAACGGGGCGGAGGGGCACCGCATTCACCAGTGCGGTGCTCGACGTTGCAGATGATGGTGCCTTCGAAGACCCCGTGGCGTGGTGGGATGTTGCTGATGGAGAGCATGGTGCGGTGGCCACAGTAGATGAACTGGCCCATGCACATGCCCGGACGTTGCCAATGGAGAGCTTGGCGTGGCGGCCGTAGTAGTACATGTAGTAAAACTAAGCAGATATTGTACTTGTATTGTCAATGTCACTGTAGGATGTCAGATGTGCACAGGGGGTCGAGGTATCTTCTTCAGGAAGGATGGACGCCAGTACCTGCAAATACTTCTTGATGTCGCATGGGAGTTTCTAGCGGCCCCTTGCCTTTCTCCGCACGTCTTCTGGTTCCTTCCGAACGGGGAGCCCCTGGTCGGATGGCTCCAGTCGGCCCTTAGTGTGCCGGTCGGAGAAGAGCGGTGAACAGGCTTCCCGCGAGCCCCGGTCCTAGGGTTGGAGTCGTGGGGTCGGAGCAGGAAGCAGCATTTTGGGCCAAGCCTTCCGATTGGAGAGACTGCTTGGAGACGGCTGGTGTTTGAAGTGAGTGCTCCGGTTGGAGAGGTGGGCCAAAGAAGCTGATGAGCGGGCACCTGTTCTTATGGGTAGACCTTCCGGTCGATGACTGGACTACCCTTCTGGCCTGCTGTGTTTTAGTTTTTTGGGTTGTCCCATGGAATATATGTTGTTTTCTTGGGCCGAGCCTAGGCGTGGAAGCCGGTTCTCGAGGGACCCTGGGTTTATGAACCCGACAGGAGCGCCCGAGCCCCTGGGCGATTTGAGCTGGCGGGTGCGCGTGAGCGCAACCGTGGGTGTAGGCCCTGAGCCCCCGGGTGGTTCGGGCAGAACTGGCTGGGGGGTTCTTTGTGTGATGGCAAACAGCTTTTCAGCTTCCTCTTCTTGGAGAAGAGGTTTCGGTGCCCTCCGACCCTTCCCGTGGCCCAAGTTGTAAGAAACTAGGAGTGCGGGTGAATTAATCCTGATCACGCTGGTGAGCAAAGAGGTTGTAGCCACTGGGGCGTGGGTCTCCTATAGTCCTACCAGTTGTACTCAGCGTCATCCTTCTCCACGGCGTCGTCTATGCTGGGGGCAGGTTCCTTCCCCTGCCCCCTTTGTTGAGGCCCCCGGATAAGTATTTGCGCATGAGGCCGCAATCCTTATATAGATGCTTGGCCGGGAAAGCATGGTTTGGGCATGGCCCCTCAAGCATTTTTTCAAAGTGGTTCAGAGTGCCCTCCGTGGGCTTCTAGCCACCTTTGCGGTCGGCAGCAGCCATGAGCGAGTTGTCGCACCATTGCTTCTTATTCTTTCTTTTGGCGAGACAGTTGGAGGTGCCTTCGCCGGTGTCCTCGTCCCGCCTCGCCTCACCGTCGGGGCGGTCGAAGATGGCTCTAACCACCTCCTCTCCTAAGGCATGGCTGGTGGTGATGTCTAGGAGTTCCTTGGTGGTCTGCGGGCCCCTGCGCCCTAGCTTATGGACCAGGGATTTGTAAGTTGTCCTAGATAGGAAGGCTCCTATCACGTCAGCGTCGGTGACGTTAGGGAGCTCGTTGCACTGCCGAGAGAAGCGCCGGATGTACCCGCAGAGAGTTTCATTGGCCTTCTAGTGGCAGTTCTTGAGGTTCCATGGGTTTCTAGGGCGTTTGTACGTGCCCTGGAAGTTCCCCACAAAGATCTCCATGAGATCCGCCCAACTTTGAATGGCGTTGGATGTTAGGTGCTCCAACCACGCTCGTGCCGAATCGGCCAAGAATAGCGGGAGATTGCGAATAATAAAATCGTCATCGCTCGCACCACTGGCTTGCCAGGCAAGCCGATAGTCTTCGAGCCAAAGCCCAGGGTTTGTTTCTCTAGAATATTTAGGGATATTGGTGGGTGGTCGGTACCTTTGTGGGAAAGCAGCGTTGAGGATGTGTCGGCCGAAGGCCTGAGGGCCTGGTAGGCTAGGGCTCGGGCTCCGGTCCTCACCGCTGTCATAGCGTCTGCCGTGTCGGGGATGATAGCCCCGGCGAGCTCCTTCCCTTCCGTCACCATGGGTGCACCTGCGGGCATTGATGGTGCTGCACACGTCACGGTTATGGCCGAGACATTGATGTACCAAGACAGCAGAGTGCTACCTACCGCCTGGCGGTGTCTGGTGAATAGACGTGTCCTTGGCGGGGCATACCGAGGGCGTGCGCTGGCTAGCGTCGGACTCGCGTTACTGAGACAATGATCTCTCCGCCTACTGCGCCACCGCGCGCTCGAGCAATGTGCGAATCTCTTGGTGGGCCCAGTGATCCTCAGACGTCGCGGCCTCCAGGAGGCCGTGAAGCAAGGCCGTCACGGTGGCGATGTTCTGGCTTGCCCGAGCTAAGTGAGGGAGAGTCCCATCGTTGGTGAGGATCCTCTAGTGCACATCATGGGCCATGGCGCGTGCGTGCCCACTATCTCTGCGACACTTGATTTCCTCATCGATCTTTCGGTACTCCCGGACAAGCTGTTGTCCGACATCATCGATCTCCAGCTTTCACGCTCTTAGCTGCTCCATCCTTATGTGAGATGGAGCCACCGCCTCCCCCTCAGTCCTAGCATTAGGGTTGCCTCCTCTCTAGAGACGCTTTGGACATGCCCCTCGGGGGTTTGCGTCATGAAGCATTCCTGGGAAGGGTGATGGCTCCCCCTACTAGAGTTAGAGTTGGAGGATGACTCTGGTTCCTCCATGAGGAGCCCGTGGAGTGTCTCGGGATTGTGTTCAATTGTCCCCATGAACTCGCTGTCCATAGGCGGCTGGACCATGCGTAGTGCCAGATGGTGGCCAGCGATTGCCACAGCGTTGCGGAGGCTGAACCGCAATGCCGTCGAGGCGCACCATGTGGAGTGTTCCAGAGAGAGGGTGATGTGGTGCGGGGCCTCCCTAGATGACTAGGGCCCAAGGGAGACACTGGGCTAGCCCTTAAGCCTCCGGTAGCTGAAGTTGATGGGAGGGAGAGACTGGACAGCCGTGTGGGTCATTGCTAGCTCTCCACCCAGTGTGACGATGAAATCCAAGTCACCGAAACACATGTGTGCACCCGAGACCTAGTTGATTGCGTGGTTGACCATCTGAGGCCTGATTTGGAACACGTAAAGTCCCCTACTTAGCGCGCCAACTGTCGGTGTTTCGAATAAGCACCGGCGAGTAAATTTATAGTTATACGCGTTAGGCCTGGATGGTGTGCTAATGGACACAAGATTTATACTGGTTCAGGCTGAATGTCCCTATGTCCAGTCTGTTGCTGCTCATGTTATTAGCACCAAAAATGGTTCGTAGTAGGGGGTACAAATGGTCGAGAGAGGGACTGGTCCCAGATCTCTAATGGAAGGGTCGAAAGGATGTCAAGAGCCTGATAGCAGCTTGACTGTGTGATGTGTTGTTTGTCAAGCGTCGGTCCCTTCGTTGAAGGAAGCACATCCCCTTTTATAGATGAAGGGGATGGCTTTATAAGTGAGAGGGCTCGAATGCATACGCTACCTAGCCTTGTTGTTCACGTCTACCAAGCCTTGTTGTCCATTTTGGTGGGTGCAAAAGGATGATAAGCGCCTACAGTACTATCGATGCCACTGTAGAATGTCAGGATGGCTACAGAGTACTGCCCCGCATAGGGTATGGACTCTGGTACAGTGGTTTTGACTTATGAGCCATGCCTTGCCTTTCTCCGCATGTCTTCTGGTTCCCTCTAAATGGGGAGCCCCTGGTTGGATGGCTCCAGTCGGCCCTCAGTGCGCTGGTCAGAGAAGAGTGGTGAGTAGGCTTCCTGCAAGCCCCGGTCATGGGGTCAGAGTCACGGGGTCAGAGCAGGAAGCAGTGCTGTGGGCAAAGCCTTTTGATCGGAGGGGGCGTCCGAAGGCTAAAGCGAATATTCCGATCTAGTGGGCCTGAGGGGCCATGAAGCGGGTGCCTCTCCCCTGGGATCATATCGTGGTGATAGCATATCCATCATTTGTGGAGGACGCAAGTCTTTTTCTGGACCATAGTGGTTGTCATATATCTACATCGGGTTCTGTGCCTGAGGGCTGAAGGCGGCGCCCACAACTCTGTAGGGTGAAGTGCACGCGCCCACAACACTATTCAGGCTCTGCTACGCCTGGAAGGGTCTAAAACATCCATCCCGTCGTTCACTGGTAGTACTTTTCCTATCGAAGCGCAGGGTATGGACTCTGGTATAGTGGTTTTGACTTATGAGCCATGCCTTGCCTTTCTCAACATGTCTTCTGGTTCCCTCTGAACGGGGAGCCCCCGGTCAGATGGCTCCAGTCGGCCCTTAGTGCGCCGATCGAAGAAGAGCGATGAGCAGGCTTCCCATGAGCCTCGGTCGCGGGGTTGAAGTCATGGGGTCAGAGCAGGAAGTAGTGCTGTGGGCATCCCTTGGGCGAGACCGAGCTCATCCCTCGAGGGTCGGGCGAGGCAGAGTCAATCTCTAAGCTCTCGGGCGAGGTGGAGCTGGCCCTTATCCCTTGGGCGAGACCGAGCCTAGCCCTCAGGGGTCGGGTGAGGTGGAGTCTATCCCTAAGCCCTCGGGCGAGACGGAGCTGGCCTAAAGGCGTCGAGCGAGGCAAAGTCTATCTCTAAGCCCTCGAGCAAGGCAGAGCTGGCCCAAAGGCGTCACGCGAGGCGGAACCAAACTCCCGTCATTCGGGCAAGAAACGTAGCGGCGCCCTTGTCCGTCCAGAAGTTTTTAATGTTCGATGGTTATTGGTTCCACCTCCTAGGGTACCTGGTGTTAGGTCCCCGATAGCAGCCTCTGCAACTACGACTGCTCTAGCTGTGTCTACATCTGGATACTTCCGCTTCTTTGTTGCAAGTTTCTTCGTTGCCTTGCCTTTTGGATCTGTAGGCAAGCGAGGCGGGTGTCTCGGATCCTCATCACTAGGACCACCTCCAACATTCTTGACGCAAACCATAGGTTGGATCTGAAAAGAAAAACTATCGCTGATAAGAAACAACTGTCAATTGTCACTTCTGAGGCTTGGCCTCGATCCGTACTCGTGAGCTTGGCCCCGAGTTGACTGACAACTACAAAAAAGGACCTCAACGGCACCGACTCGCTACATGAAAGAATAGATAGGATATACAAGTAATTTTAATTATTCATCTAGAGATACGAAACCCTAAGAAAGCAAGCAATTAGGTGTGAAATTGAATCGAGGGCTTGCTACCTGACAAACCAGCAAAACGATGAGAAGAGGAACGGATCGGGGAACCAACGGGTCGGCAACTAGAGGTTAGGGTTGGCGACACACTGTGATGAATCAGCGAGGAGAGTAGTGGCTAGGGCACCGACGGCGATGAAGCTAGGGCATGGTGGCACTAGAGCTAGGGCACGATGGCATAACGGCTAATGAGCGGGAGCGCACGGACACGGGGAGGCGCGGTGGAGCAGCATGGGCTCGTGGCGGTGCTAGCACGAAGCATGGCGGCTCACCCGCATGAGCTCGGTGGCAGAGCTTGCTGCACGATGAGCTTGCGGAGGCGGCACCTAGGGCTACTATATGGGAGCGGTGGCCTGAAGCAAAGGCGCAGGGCACTGGCACTGGAGCATGGGCGACAATGACGCAGGATAGCGGCGGCGGAGGCTAGCTCGGCGGTTAGGGCGCAATGGCGATGCAGCTCGGGAACGGAGGTGCGACGGCGATGATGGTGGATTAGGTAAAGACGCACGTGGTGAATAGGGCTATATGGGGGTCCCCCGCGTGTCAGAAAAGGAAATGGGAAAAGAATCTAGAACATGCACGTTTTCTACTGACCGGATGCTCCGGTGGCAGCAACCGAACGCTGCCATCCAGCATCCGATCGATTCCAGAGAGGTCCAAATCCCCTAGAATCATGACCGGATGCGTCCGGTGAACCCCGACCGGACACAGCTAGAGTCCGGTGCAAGCTGTCTCCTTCGTCTTCGATCGACCGGACGTAGAGCCACCATCTGACCGAACGCTGGGAGAACACTGTTTCAGCGTCCAGTTACTCCTTCGTAGTAGGTTCACCTCCTGTGAACTGACCAGATGCCGGACATCAGAGTCCGATGCAGCGTCCGGTCACTCCTTTTCCAGCGAATCTTTAAAGTCCTTCATACTGCCTGTTCCCAATCAAGTCCCAACTCCAATAAGATCCAAATAAACACCAATTGGAACTGATGTGAGTGACCTCTCTCAAACCCTCATGTTTTTCAAAAATATTTTGCCTTAGGCTACTATTCTTTTTATGAAAATAGACAATAAGAGGGCAATTGAAGATAAATGATAAAACAACATTCATACATATGCAATGCAATACTTGAAGATAAATCTAGTTGCTTGTCAAGTTTGATCCAAGGTTAAGCTTCTTAACACGCTTTACGGTAGTTATCTTAACCATGTTAAACAAGCCCTATATTACCAAAAATTAAACATGTTGTATATTACAATGCAATGCAAGGGACAACACAAGCTCATTTTTAGTGAAGTTACTAAAATCAAGAACATTGAGCTCATTCCGCAATCGACAAAAAGTCGCCTCATCTAGCGGTTTAGTGAAGATATCTGCCAATTGATCCTCGGTCCTTACACCTTCTAATGATATATCATTTTTAGCAACATGATCTCTAAGAAAGTGATGGCGGATATCTATGTGCTTGGTGCGAGAGTGTTGAACCGGATTATTTGCAAATTTTACCACACTTTCATTGTCACACAAAAGAGGTACTTATCTAGAACTACACCATAGTCTAGCAAAGTTTGTTTCATGTAAAGTATTTGTGCACAACAAGCACCCACGACAATGTATTCCGCTTTGGCGGTGGATAAAGCCACACTATTTTGCTTCTTAGAGGACCAAGACACAAGTGATCTACCAAGCAAATGGCACC
Source organism: Miscanthus floridulus (assembly GCF_019320115.1). Lineage (NCBI taxonomy): Eukaryota > Viridiplantae > Streptophyta > Magnoliopsida > Poales > Poaceae > Miscanthus > Miscanthus floridulus. Next base: position 237,029 of record NW_027098317.1, read on the forward strand.
ATCTGGATGTACTTTTTCTATCAACTTTACAACTGGCATAATCCAAATTGGAATAGTCAATTAATTCAAATCTAGCTCCTTTAAGATACCAAAGGCCAATACTTGGTGTGTGCTTAAGATACCTAAGGATTCTTTTTACGGCAATTAAATGAGTTTTCTTAGGATTGGCTTGAAATCTTGCACACATACACACACTAAACATGATGTCGGGCCTAGATGTGGTCAAATATAACAAGCTACCAATCATAGAGCGGCAGATAGTTTGATCAGCCGTGTTACCTCCCTCATCTAGATCGAGATGTCCATTAGTTGGCATTGGTGTCTTGATTGGCTTATATTCATCCATCTTGAATCTCTTGAGAAGATCATTTGTATATTTCTCTTGAGAGATAAAAATCCCTTCTCTCATTTATTTGATTTGAAAATCAAGAAAGAATATAAGCTCTCCAATCATTGATATCTCGAACTCCTTTGACATCAATTCATCAAACTCTTTGCAAGAATCTTCATTTGATGATCCAAAGATGATATCATCAACATACACTTGACAAATGATGATGTGCCCATCAAGCTTCTTGATGAATAGTGTGGTATCGACCTTCCCTATGGTGAAGCCCTTCTCAATGAGAAAGTCCCAAAGACGCTCATACCAAGCTCTTCGGGCTTGCTTAAGCCCATATAATGCCTTGGACAACCTATAAACATGATTAGAATATCTAGGGTCTTCAAACTCGGGAGGTTGATCAACATAGACTAGTTTATTAATAAAGCTATTTAAAAATGCACTTTTCACATCCATTTGATATAGTTTCATTTCATGATATGATGCATATGCAAGGAGGATACAAATGACTTCTAGTCTTGCAACCGGTGCAAAGGTCTCTCCAAAATCCAATCCTTCAACTTGAGAGAACCCCTTTGCAACTAGTCTTGCCTTGTTCCTCACAACTATGCCTTGATCATCTTGCTTGTTCGGAACACCCACTTTGTTCCAATGACTCTTGCACATTTTGGCCTCTCTTTAAGAGTTCAAACTTCATTGCAGGTAAAGTTATTCAACTCTTCATGCATGGCATTTATCCAATCAGGATCTTGAAGAGCTTCTTCTGCCTTGGTAGGCTCATAGCAAGAGACAAAAGAGTGATGAGCAATAAATAAAGCAAGTTTTTGTGAGCGAGTCATTACACTCTTTGATGGACTCCCTATGATGAGATATTGTGGATGATCTTATAGTAGAGGTGTATTTCTTCTATTGACCATTTGAGGAGGAGGTTGTGGAGCATCAACATCTTGTGCTTGTACCACCATTTGATCATGGGAGACATGAGTGTCTTTATTTTCTATTCTCCCATCTTTATCATCATCTTGTGGCACACTTGATGAAGAAGGTAGATCAATCACTTGTACATCATCTTCATCATCTTTAGGCATGATGTCTCCAACCAGAATATTCTTCATAGCCTCCCTCAATGGTTCATCACCTACATCATCAAGATTCTCATGTGCTCCTTGGGAGCCGTTAGATTCATCAAATTCCACATCATATGTTTCTTCAACCAAGTCGGTGGCGTGATTAAATACTCTATATGCTTTGGACTTTGATGAGTAACCAACAAGAAAACCAATATCACAATGTCTTTGAAACTTCCCTAGGTGTTGCCGCTTCTTGTAGATGTAGCATTTACAACCAAACACCCTAAAGAAAGAGACGTCCGGCTTCTTCCCATTGAGCAACTCATAAGGTGTCTTGCCAAGGAACTTTTGAAGGAATAGGCGGTTGGATGCATAGCATGCGGTGTTGATAGCTTCCGCCTATAGAGCTTCAGGGGTGTTGTACTTATTTAGCATTGTTCTTACAAGAGTGATCAATGTTCGGTTCTTTCTCTCAACTACACCATTTTATTGAGAAGTATATGTTGCGAAGACCTCATGCTTGATCCCAACTTCATCACAATATGCTTCTATGTTTGTATTGTCAAATTCCTTCCCATTGTCACTTCTTATCTTCTTGAGCTTCACTTCAAACTTATTTTGTGCTCTCTTGGCAAACTTCTTGAAGTAAGATGCAACTTTGGATTTGTCATGAAGGAAGAATACCTATGTATATCTTGAATACTCATCAACAATCACAAGACAATAAAAATTTCCTCTCAAACTCTTGTATGTTGTTGGCCCAAATAGGTCCATGCGAAGGAGTTGTAGCACTCTTGTGGTTGACATGAAAGCTTTGGTTGGATGAGTATTTGCAACTTGCTTGCCGGCTTGACATGCACTACAAAGCTTGTCATTCTCAAACTTCACATCCTTCAACCCTCTCACCAAATCATTCTTTATTAGCTTCTTGAGTGAGCTCATCCCAACATGAGCAAGTCTTCTATGCCATAGCTACCCAAGTATTATTTTGGTGAATAGGCAAGTCTTCAAATTTGCATCTTCGGAGGTAAAATCCACTAGATATAGGTTGTTGTATCTAAATTCTTTGAATATCACTTGATCATCATCCTTCTTAGATACAACATCTTCCTTCTCGGTAAACAAGCATTGAAAGCCAAGATCATATAATTGTCCAACGGATAGCAAGTTGAAGCTCAATGAAGCAACATATAGCACATTTGAGATAGAATGATCATTTGATATTGCCACTTTGCCCAATCCTTTAACCTTGCCCTTTGAATTATCTCCAAATATGATTCTTTCTTATCCATCTACTTCTTCATCTAGTGAGGTGAACATATGAGGATCACCAGTCATATGTTGTGTGCAACCACTATCAATAACTCAATGACTTCCACTGATCTTGTAGTTCATCTACACACAAGAGATCAAGCTTTAGGAACCCAAACTTATTGAGGGCCCTTCACCTTCTCAACAAGTGACTTAGCAACCTAAATTTTCTTAGGCCTATTCTTATTAGGAGGTCCTAAGAACATGACTTTCATCTTTCCACTAGAATCCTTTCTAAGCATGTAGTG